>NW_026086826.1:15657500-15940000 GCF_022539395.1 Myiozetetes cayanensis | reverse complement strand
TTTTAGCTGGAGTAATTGGAGAGGGCTGTCACAGGCTGTCTGAAGGGCACTCCTGTTTGGCTGCTTTTCTTATTCAGCAGCTGGGCACAAGGAGGTGTCCCCGGTGTAACTGCATGGCAGCTCTAGAAGGGAGTTACGAAGGTGGCTGAAGAAAGGAGAGGTTTCAAAAGTGCTCATTTTATTTTGAGCTCATAAACTCATTGTTGAGTAATGTCGGCAGCATAAGACAGCTGTGAGAAAATCGCCAACATCCGTGAAAGAAAGAAGTGGCAAGAAGTGGGACTGTCAGCTGTCTGCCTTCCTCTACCCTGCAGCCTTGCCAGAGCCCGGCAGCCATCCAGCCCAGTCGAGAGCTTGGCTGCTCGGTGGTGATGAGAGGATGAGGGACCGTCTTTTGTTAGCCTTGATAGCAATGGTTTCTTCCTCCAGTAACACCATGGAAGGTTGCTGGGCTGGAGCTTCTTTGGCCACAGAGTTTGCTTTCGGGCAGTGCAGCAGTTGGGACACAGTAGGGCCAGGGAAATTTAAACGAAACCTCTAGTTTCATCCTGAAATTCTGGAGCAAAACCTTATGTGGAGAAGAGGCCCTGCAAAGAGACACAGAGCAAGCAGGAGCTGGATCCTCAGGTTTGCAGGCTGTGAGGACATGCCAGGATGCGAGACAGGCCACCAACCGCTCCAGTGGGCTCAGCAGTCAGTCGGAATGAAACACCTTGTGAGCCTTGCCTGTATGCTTTTCAGCTGGGGAGTTGCCTTGGATACTGAGGATATACTGAACTGGAAGTAATGGAAGCAGGAGAAAGGGATAGTAAAATACAGTGCATCTGGAGGTAAGATCTTGGCCTCTCTTGGCTGTGTTAAAGATGAGATAAACAGTAACTTCAATTTAATTTTTTTAAAATTTTTTTTTAATTCAGGAAATGCTGGAACTAAACTTTTTGCAAAATGTCTTCTCAGATCCAGGGTGGACTTTTGGTAGGAAAGTTTGAAACAGATCTTTGGACTCACTAGGCAGGTCAAAAGGATGTTTACATATCAAGACTTATGGTGCAAGAACTTGAACTTGAGTTTTTTGGAATCAGGAGAAAGGTAAAGGGGCAAATATTTTACTCAAGCAGTTCTGTGTAGAAGTGGGAGAATATCCTAGTCTACTCTGGGAGTAAAATGTACTACTGAAAATGGGATCAAATGGCAAGAGTGTGCAGGTACTACTATATTGCTGGCCATATTTTAGAGAGGGAGAGAGGAAGGGAGGGAGCATCCTTCTCAGAGTAAATGTAAATAAATCCTGCTGTGAGCAGTACAGTCCTTTGTGCCAAGTTGATCACAAATCCTGGTATTCATCTTCGGGGAGGAGATGATGTATATGACTGAACACCTGCAACCACAGAGCTTTTATTGTGGAAATTCCACTTGCTGACCTTCTTCCACTTAGGATTTGAATTTAATGTGTGTTGTATTTCTAAAAGCAGTAGATCAAAGCAGCACACACCTACTCTGTGGACCCCTTTCTGGTATTCCAATCCTATTTGCCTACTTTAATAGCAGAGTTAAGGTATTACTATTATTTATTCCTGTTACAGAACCAATACAACTATATGAGACTAATCAGGGTTTTATTCAGGTAATCAGGGTATTGTTTGTATGAATAGGAAATTAGTTTAAATTGCAAATCTAGTGATGGTCTTTGGTTACCCCTCCTGTCTTTCTGCGCTGGTTTAAATGGTGTGCAGGTAGAGGGGAGGCCAACTACTGGACCCATTAACTTCTAGTGTATGTACTGAAGCACAAGGCAGAAGGAGCTCAGCTTGATTTGCAGGTTCCAAGCTGAGTTTGCAGTGGCTACAAGAGGATATCTTTTAAAAGCTTATAAACAGCTTTTATTTTATTTCTAACCCACTGAGACTCCATAAACATGGGGTTGCACTGTGTTGGTTTATGATGCCACTTTTTTAAGTTGATCCATAATTTAAGTTGAACACTGTCTTGGAGTCTCCAATTTATGTTTTAAAATGACAGAAGATTGCTGCTTTAAAACCCTGGACCCCAATGTCTATCTGCTGCCATAATATGGAGCCATGCAGGGCTGATGCTCTGAGAGTCCCACAGCTGTCTGTGCTGTGCTGAGCTTGCAGGCCACTTTCCCCACCGGTGCCTCTCAGACCACATTCCCTAGCAACAAATACCTACAAATTCAAAGGTATTTGAAGTACTTGGATTGCTTTGTGCGTAATAGTACCCACCACAGAAATACCACAGCTATGTCAAAGATATGTTATCTCCAAAAAGATTACCTCCCTCTCAAAATGAAGCTTCAAGAAGTACAGCTGAATTAACCTGATTGTTAATGTGATGAGATGTTCTCACCTGGGGGAAAGTTTGATGCCTTCTTTTTCCTTCTGTTCAGTGAAGAGAAATTTGATGTATTACAAAAACTGAAGAAGTTAGAACCAAAGAGGAATACCTCTGGGAGGCCATTTTAACACAAATCTCAACTAGAGCTGAAATGCATGTGCCCTTTGCAACCGTACCTAAACTGTGTTATGGAAGGAGATGTTGCTTTGTATCTTTCCTTGACTTTCAGCCTCTCTGCGGAATAAAATGCACTCAGGTGCTTAGTAGCCATTTACTTCCAAAGTATTGTTGAAATTCCAGTCTTTCTTGATGGTTTGCAAAGCTTACGCATACCTATAACAGACCGATTTTTTACAGTCATTAAATAATGATGATACTCTGGGCCAGCTTTGTGCTGGCTATTCTTAGCAAGAGTGAGAGGAATTTTCCAGTAGAGAAACATTTAAGGTGCAGTGCAGTATCAATAGCAGCTCCAGAGGTAGGTGATTTTCTTTGTGATGTCTCAGCTTGTTTTCTTTTCAGAAAAAAAAAGGCAAGAGGGGACCACAAACCCACAAGCCTCAAAAGACCTTCTGGTACTGCAGTTCCTCCCTGTATGTGGACAAGAGATGATTATATTATTTATTATACTAATACAAAAGGCATTTGATGATTTATAATAAGGGTTTTAATTCTGAAATTTCAGTGAGGAACTTAATGCTGCGAGTGCAATAGGAGAAAAACCTTCTACTGTCAGGAGGAAAACTGTATTGCTCTCGTTGGTCCCTGTTTTTCAGTGATGCTTGCAGACAAGGATGGAGCACGTGAGAGTGCAGGCACAGTCTGTGGTGATGGGAGCACGAGAGGCTGGGCAGGAAGGGCTGCATCCAGGGGTCTGCTCAGGAAAGAAGGAGCAGTGAGCCTTGTGCAACTTTCCACAAGACAAGAATCGAGAAGCTGGAAAGAAGAATTCAGTAAAGATTACTTCAGAAAATAGTGGCATAAGATCTAAGGTCACAACACATTTACCTTTTTCACTTCAGTTTTCTTCTAAAACCGTCTTGTACTTGTCTTTTCTTAACATCTGTGTAATGATGTACAGCTACAGGGCTAACATTCACATTTTGCTATCATTGTCTTCAGCAAATATGTCTGAAGGGGCTGCAGGGCTGAAAAGGACTCCTCAGCGAAAGTCGTTGTGACAAAGTAACATAAATGAGAAGAATCTTGCACACGTGAATGTACTTGGAAGATGCATTGCTTTGGCAAGCTGTAATGTGGCTTCGGCTGCCTGAGCTGACTTGGGAAGCTTTCTATGTCCTTTTGCCTTTTGTATTTTCCCTTTTCTTTGTGTTGCCCAAGTTTATTCTCACTTTTGATTTCAGAATGATTTAGAAGCACCCCGGAGATGGTCTAGTTAGTTGAGCTTCCAGTCAACGAGAGAGAAATTGTGCTTGTAGAGTGATGGGGATTGTTCTCTACAAACTGCTCTCCCACTTACACTGCTGTGCTTCAGATCTAAGGCACAGCAGTGAGTGCTCTATTGTAGTCTTCTAAACTTCCTGTCATAGTCTATATTTTACTTAATAGGTTTTTGAAGGAGTGTATTGATTTCACTACAGAATGACAGTGACCTTTACATGCTGCTGTACTTTATCTCACATTGTGATAGCCCCACTGAGTCCCCTTAGCCCTGACCCCACAACTAGCCTGTGAATCAAGAGCTGCACATTTTGACAACCTGTATGTTTACTCCTAGTGGGTTGGAGGGCTGAAGGGGAGGACTCAGATACCTAAATATTCAGCAGCCTTCTACCATTTGCACTGCTCAAAGGTTCAGTATTGCAGAGATCCAGCTCTGATTCTTGCCTGGGTCATGTGCAAGCAGGATGCAGCTATGAAGCCTTGCAAGGAGGTGTGAGCTGGTGCTGCAGGTTTGCTGGTTTCGGTATTCAGTTTTGGGACCAACTTGTCTGTCTGAAGACAGGTTGAATGGAGTACTTGTCATGTCCTTGTGTGATTTTAGCACTGAGCAGGGTGAGTAGAAGTTGGTACCTGCATGCCAGTGCTAGTTCGGCTGTTTTCTTGTTCTTGCTTCTCTCTCTGTTCCAACTCCAGGGCTGTTGTCTAAATATCAGCAAAGAGGATGGCACTAAAGATGAAGAAACCTTGCTCTTGAGCTGTAATTGTGCATGAATGAAGGCATCGCCTCTGTGGATGATGAAGGAATGGAGGAGCCAGCAAGCATCCCTGTGACGAGCCTTCGTCAAGTGCACATGCTCCTTGCTCACTGATGAGTGCCAAGGGTCAGGATTTTCACCTTAGTGTTTGATGATATGCAGTGCTGGAAGCAGAAGGCCCCGGTTCAGAGGCAGCAGATAAATCCATTAGAACCGTCTTGGTCTGCAAATTCTACTGGACACCAGTGTGCTCAGAAACCGGGTCACACAATTTATTCATGTCTGAAACCAGCATTCTCTTCTTTTTAGGCTGGCCCTAGAGGCAGGTCTTTCCTTGACGGACTGTAACTGTTTCCATCTATTGGTATCATCATAGTCCAAGCTTGTAAGTAAATTATTTAAATTATTTATTTACTGACTTCTCTACAGTACGAAATACATTAGTGGGATTATATTTAAAATCCTACAATTGATGTAGGCTCTTACTCTAGAAATTTTGAGTAGTTTAGCACAAGTGAAATGCAGTGTGGGACAGTGTTTCCACTTCTATCCTGAGCTTAGTGAAAATGACCTGGGAATATCAAGGTCTGAATAACTG
This sequence comes from Myiozetetes cayanensis, assembly GCF_022539395.1. NCBI lineage: Eukaryota > Metazoa > Chordata > Aves > Passeriformes > Tyrannidae > Myiozetetes > Myiozetetes cayanensis. Next base: position 15,934,888 of record NW_026086826.1, on the reverse strand, counting down.
CTGACAAAACAACTGCATCTTCTGTTGAAAAGGAACTGGCAAAGTCTGGCATTTCTCAAGGCCAATTTTGTTACCTGACATTCTGCCAAAAAGGAGCTGCGAGTGACGAGGTTAAGGGCTCATTCAACGGCTGTGAAATCAGCATCAAACAAACAGCCACGGGGAGTGCCAGACCATGTTCAATCCTTTGCCTGGAGTCTCCTAGTATTAGGATTACTCTTGACAGACAAAGTCTTCCACTGGCCTAGGCAGGCAGAATAAGCAACACAAAAACACTCACTACAAAGCACGTTGATAGTGATGCAGTGGCAGAAGCTGCTGGTGAGCCTTTACTACTTTTAAAGCCTCTATGTCTTAATTTTCTTTTGTCTGAATCCTTCTTCCTCTAATGAAGAAAAAAGAGTTAAGACATAATCAAAAGCCTTTTCTGAACCCTGGACAAAAGGGCAGAATCATCTATTTTAATCTGGTATATAATCTGACAATAACATAAACAGAACAAAAATTTCAAACTGGTTTTGTGACTCATGGGCTAAAATAAAAAATTTGTTTCATGTAATTTCAAGGACTTCAGCTGAAATGGTGATTATGGCCATTTAAGAAGGTTTCTTTTGCAGGTGGCTACTTTTCCTGATGGTCAGGTTAATTTGATCACACTTGTTAATTTGAATCATGATGATAAGGCCTCTATAATTTTAAGGACTGTAAATATGCAACTAGTACTCCATTCACCATTTATTCAACTTCAGGTGGTGAGCTGCATCTTCAACTGCATATTCATGATTACTCTAAGAGTGCTTGTACTCTTTTCAGATAGGTGAGTCTTCACACGCCTTCAGCTGTGCTTATGCCCAGTGGACCAATTGACACTGGCAAGGATGGTGAGTTATGGGCAGACTGGATCTCAAGGCAAGTAACTTCCCATGGAGCAGCAGAGTATGTTAGTTATCCAAGTGGCTGGGCCATTATTTATAAGAAGCCAAATTTATAAGATTGTCATTTAATTGTGCAAACATAAGCACTTGTAACTGAGCAACGTAGAAAAAGTTGGACTTTTTTGCAGTCATTTGCACTGCACAGGTGAGATACAATTACCACATGCGTAGATGTGCCTGGGCTGGTTTTTGTCTGTGAAGGAGTTGCAATGAGAAACTGAGGGTTTGATATTTGCTCTGTAGTGGAGGCTTTTGTGGTCATGCCTTGCTCAGTATGGGTCACTGGACAGAAGCTGTCTCAGGAGAACCTGCAGACTGATGTTGCAACATAAACACGACACAGTTGGCGTGTGGGTTTTGTCTACTTGGTGTAGTGCAGTTGTCTCTGCAGCAGTTACTGGTGATGGTTTCATAGTGGTTATGACAATACTAGTTTTTCTGTATATGTGTGTAACTGTTCAAACTGTGATCATGTTATTGGAGCAAGTAGGCAAAGCATGTGCTTATGCACATACTGACAGTCACAGAACTGACACCTAAAAAAGTCAGGTACAAACAAATTTACAGAATAGCTCCCTACAGGCTATAGCAAGTGGAACAATAATAGTCCTACTCCAGTCCATTTGTCCTCTAGAAGACAAAATTGAATAGACTTGAAAATTGAGTAAAGAGTCATGAGATGATGTCGTTTTCTTGGTCCACTAAAGCAAAATGTAACTTGTGTTTTTTGGGAAAAAGGAACAAGCAAAGAGTGAGGCAACTTTGGGGTGATAGCTTGGTCTTTTTCAATTTGCTGAATCTCACACTGGTTTATGCATTCGTGACATTCAGCATTTTACTTGAACGCTGTGCACACAAAAGAATCTGCTGAGGACAATGGGAAATAACGTATGGATTGAGACAGGTAATAAATAAGGTGTATATGTGTTTAGTCTGGATCCATCCATTCCACCTATCCACATACCTAAAGGACATATTACTGTAGTATCTCAGCATCACATCTTAGCCTTGGCATGTTCTTGTTTATGTATTTCTTTTCTGTGAAAAAAATGAGGCAAATTACAGTGTTTCTTTATATTCCACATATGTAGAACGTTATTTATTCATCCTTTTTTGCTTTTACCTCTAAGAAATATTTCAAATCATCTTGACATCTCATCTACACATAAAGCCAGGGAATTTTGCATTTTCACCAGTTTTACAACCCAGTGAAAACCATTTATTTATTTTATTTTTTTGATCAATGCATCATCACAACTTTCTGCCATGAAAGTAAATATTTTTACCCATGCAAGATGAGGTTTTGCTTCATGAAACTAGGAGCTGCTCATATCCTATGGAGGCAATTGTATAGGCTTGAAGGTTAAATTCAGATTTTTCTGCAGCTGATCCATTAGAAAGTTAATTTGCAGAATGATATTACCCAGTCTAGCAAGGAGACTGGCCAAAGGGGCAGCAGGAGGACTGACTGAGGGACCAGTGTGGAAGCTCAGCTAAATGAATAAAGGCTTTGGTTGAGGGTGGAGGAGTGATTGGACAAAGCACTGCCTGCATGTCTGAGGTTCAGCAGCTGCCTCCAGCCTTCAGTGTGGTGTGGGGTGGGCCTGGGTTTCTCCTCATACGGTTTTTATGACATACAAGAGGGAAGATGGTTTTAGAGCCCCTGAAAGAGTCAAGTCATCATCTGAGCAACCCTTCTAGTCTGTTCTCCTAACGTGCTCAGAGACATCAGCACTTTCTTATACATCTCCAAGTTTCACCACCAGTTTTTCATTGAAAAACTGATGTCCTTTGAATGGCTTATTTTGGGGGTGATCAACACTTTGTGGCTTAATTTAGTTTTCCAACCTGTCTTGCCCTGCCTGGTGTGCAGAGCAAAATTATTGTCTCCAACACCAGTTTTATAAAAGTGTGATGTTTTGGGAGGATTTAAGTCAAATTAAGCAACCACCAGATTTCTTGAGTATCTGGTGCCCAGAGCAGGGCCTTAGTGCACTGCATTACAGCCACTCTGGCTGCTCATCGTACTTGCAGTGGTCATTAAAGGCGACTGAAGTTTGTGGGCAGTTTCAGGATGATTTTGAATGAGCTTTCAGGCCCTTGGAGAGCAGAACTGTGGCCTTGTCCAGCTGGCTCCAGGTCAGGTTCTGGGTTGTCTGGTGGAGAGAAAAACGTCACTGCCCTGAGATGTGAGGAGAAAGGGAGGATGTGAAAGCAATGCTAATTCTTACTTCTGCCTCTGGTCAAGCAGGTGTGAAATGAAATCGAAAGGAGCTGCACAAGAACTGAAGAGTTTGTAGCTTAAAAAAAAAATAATATAAAAAAAAGGAGTAACAGATTCAAGCTCTGGGTGTGATGGAGTTTTGGGGAGATTAAATTTTTTAAGGCAGCTCATAATTTTGCTGTCAAATTGCAGGACCTGATTTTTTAGAGGAGGAAGGAGTCAGGCTGTTCAACACTGCAGACTAGTGCCTTGTCTGATGTTTCACAGTAAGACAGAAGAAAGAAAAATCAGTGGAAACTCCTCTTTCAACTGATCACCAGTGAGCAAACAGGTAGTTTCTAATTAGTTGTCATCAAATTAAACCAAGTTAACCTGACCAAGATGGGAGGCACTATGTCAGCAACTGATCTTCCATTTAGGTTTTTAATCTTCTGGGCCAAGTATAAGGCTCACCTTTGTTCCAGTATGCTTACCAGACTCTTAAATGTTTTAAAAGAAAATGGGACTGCGCACAAGAACATAGAATGTCCTGACTCAGTGGTCTGCCTCCCTTTGAGGATCACCCTTCCTGGCCCAGTTCTTGGTATGGGCAAGTCCTACTCTATAAGTCCCCTTGAGGTGCTGTGCTCCCTGTTTGTGCTTATTGAGAAGTGAAAGGCAAAATACAATTCTTTATTCTGTAGGTGTAGGAAGGTTTTTTTTATTTTGACTCTTGCTGTGTTCAGTGGAAGTGGCAAGAGTTGGTGTCTGAGACCACTGCATTTCAGATGTGAGACTGAAGAAGGCTCTGTATCCTCACTGTACCATATTTCATATTTTTTGTTTAGTGTTGTGTTAAATTTCACTGATAGAAAAGTTTAATAAATTATTTTAAAAAAAGGCTGAAGGTTAGCAATTTGTACCTTTTAAAAAATGAACAGTACTCTTGTTTTGATATACAGTTCCATTATCAATTTGCATCTTTAAACAGGAGATGCCTTTCTCTGATGACTTCTCTCTTTTAGTTAGCTGAAAATATTCAGTTTCACTTTGTCTGTACTGCACTTTCCTAAGCACACTTAAAGCAAGCCAGATGTTTAAAGAACTGGAGTGTGATTCAGCTTATTGTAGCCTAGACTATCAGAGTCGACTGGTAATCTTGCTGAAGAGTAGCCCTGCAGGTTATTCAAGAAAAAAAATTAGTTTCTGAGAATATATCAAGAAAAATTTCTTCATGCTTGACAGTCACATACCCATAACCTCCTTATTTACCAAACTGGCTCCAGGGAATAGTGCAGCCTTCAGCCTGCTATCATACAATGATCTGTGCCTGTTGGCAGAGCAATCTTGACTGATAATTCCCATCTTTCTGCCTGCCTTACTATATCTGTTCAAAGTGACTTAACCCAGTTGTAGCACCCAAGGAGGCACCTTCTACAACAAGGTCCAGTCGTCAGAGGTCAGTTTGTTTAGACTGTTCTTCAGCATCCTGGCACGTCTAGGAAGTCTTAGAGGCATGGACTCTATACAGATTTGTTGCAAGGTAAATGTCATTAATAGGGTCATATGCAAAGGATTCCTTTAGCTGAAAGATACTTTAAACCTTTTTGCAACACTGTTTTTATTCTTAACTGTGAAACTGAAATCTTATCTTTATTTTCTTCGTATTTCATCACTTCATAAATACTTAGAGCAAACTTGTTATCTGACAAAACGCTATCTAGGAATTGTCATTATCTTTATTGGGTTTTTTTCATCTCCTCAATTTGTAACAATTAGTATATGGATGGTGAGGCTTACAAATTAGCTCAACTCTCTCTGGGCTCCCACACAGGCTAACTCAGGGAGGAAGTGTTCCCTGGCATTAGGGCAAGAAAATAAACCTGGAGATGACAGTCTGGCTGCTCACAGTGTAAGGCAAGGTTATGGAGAATAATTTTTGATAAGTCTGGCCCAAACTTTGCTGAAATCACAAGGATTTCAGTGGCCTTTAGGCCTCATTAGTAAAGTCAGTCTTCGGTTTTAAAGATATCTTTTCTCTGAGTTGGTACGAGAAGGTATATGACTTACGTGGGTGGCTGCAATGGGAACTCAAAGAAAAGAAAAAGCATTAAACTATTGATCATTGACACTTCAGATTGAGGATTTTATAAATTTAATACTACAGCTTCCCAATTCATACATTAAAGTCATACAAAGTAATATTCAGGAAGAGATGTTTCCTGAATTGTGTGTCTTCTGCTGAGCACATACAATTAAAGTGCCAAACAATAGGACTTTTGCTACCTCAAAGTGTAAAAGCCTTAATGCAAACTGAACTACAGAATGGTTGCTGAGTTCTTGTCAAATTTGCTAGCAATTGATTACACAGGGAAAAGCACGGCACAGCATCTATCAGCTCTCTGCATGGGGGAATGATTAGATTCTTTTGATCATTGATAGGGGTATTTTAGGTCTCAAACTGAATTCCCTCCTCCAACTTTTAAAGAAGAGAACAGTCAGTCCTGATTGAACATTGGTATGTATAGGAGGATCATAAATGCGAAATACAGGGCTGCAGCACAAAAATATTTGAAAAACCAAAATCTTGGGCTTAGTCTCAGCTTGATTTATCTTTGTGCTACAGGCAGGATAGCTGTCCCCAGTGGCAATGTTCTTTAGTAGCTTACATGGCCTCTGCACTGGTGAAAGTGTTGTCCTTGAAATCACCAAGGAATATCTTTATTTCAATTTCAGCTTCAGGTTATCATTATAGTACATTTTAAAGATATATTTAATTCCCAATTCATATATGGAAGTCATACAAATTATTGATTTTTAGCCAAGATCATTAAGAATTTTAACACAGGCTGTGGCTACTCAGATAAAAGAGGTTCTATTAAGAGCTTAACAAAGGTTAATTTTGGCATATAATTAACTCATCATCTAATGAGCTAAAGACAACTTTATCGTTTAATTGCTACAACTGGTAAAAAGTTCAAAGAGGAAAAACAACAGCTTTCAACATCTAAGTGCTTAGAGTAGTAGCCGTGCTTATTCCCTCACCCCAAGGGAGGTTAAAATCCAGCCCCTCTTACAAATCCCTTTTCTTTGTGTTTTTCATTTCTTTCTTCAGACTACTTATGGGAACAATTCCTTCACCCTTGGCTTGCTGTACCCATTCTCATATGTTGCAGGGTAGTATTTAAAATGCAGATGAGTGATGAAATTGCAAGCGAATTTCTGAAAGCATTCAAATGAAGGGGGTGTGGGTAACAGTCTGGTAGAGGATGACACTAGGCACTAGCTCCCTTCCTGTCATCCCTTCAGTCCTCAGTCTTATCCTCCAGTAGCTGCTGGAGGAGCTTGATACCAGAAAGGTGGGACAGTGCTTCAGTCAGACAAGAGGAGTAGTTGCATTCCCGGTTGCTGTTATGAAGTCATATGTTGTGTGACAGCCTTCCTCTTGCTTAACATTGTCAACCTACTTGGAGGCTGAGAATTAAATCTGGAAATTTAATTAGTCTTTGAAGTTCTGGACATCAGGAGGAATTTCTTCATGGAGAGGGTTCTTAAACATTGGAATGGACTGCCCAGGGAGGTGATGGAGTCACCGTTACTGGAGGTGTTCAAGAAACAACTGGTCATGGCACTTAGAGCTATGGTAGTTGACAAGGTGGTGATCAGTCAAAGGTTGGACTCAATGATCTCAAGAGGTCTTTTCCTACTTAGATGATTCTGTGATTCTGTTAATGGAAAAAAGCATTTAGTGGGACAGCTGCTTAGCTGCTGTAACTTGTGCAATTTGTCACCTGAGAATCTGCCTCGTTGAGTCTGTGGGACCTTGTTTCTGACTTTGGACTCTTGTTGAGCAGAAGGATCTCTCAGTGACAGCACTGGCTGTTCTCTTCATTTGAGAGTTCCTGGGTTTAAGTTGCATTTTCCAATCAATTTTCTACACAGCCCATGTGGTCTGAACCTGGAGTTGCCTGTGGTACTGAATGACGCAGAACAGAGAATTTTATGGTGCTTTGCTGGGATGCGGGATTAAAATAAGGTACAGCAAGGAAGGGAAAACTGGGCATGAGTGAGGTGGAAAGCCCCAAAGTATGAGACATAAGTAGTTGTGGGGCTGAGAGCGTGAGGTCGGTCTGTCTTCATTGGAAAAGTGAATATTTAAAGACTTAATGTTCGGACCACAGTCTGTGATGCGGTTTCAAATTCAGTAGAAAGTCTTCTGTCCTTATTCCTTACACCTCCTTCACATAGTGAGAAACTTTCCTGCAAAAAAGCACCCTGACAATGACAAACCAAATCCTCATTAAAACAAAGAAAGGTTAAGGGGAAAAAATAACCTATGTAAAATGAGGTAACTCACCAGTCTTTGAGCTGTAAATTGACAATAGGATTTATATAAATCCATAATTGTATCTCTTTTACCTGCAGTTAGGCCGGTTAATGATGAAAAAAGTATACAGCCTATCGTGCGGTTTTAATGAGGATTCTTTTTGCAGAGTTAAAAAAATCCACCAAATTAAATTCTGCCAATTTACTCCATTGCAAATTGAGCGCCACCCTGTGCGCAAAAAAATCATCAAGTAGCTTAAATCAGTTACAGCTAAATGTGTAAGTCAGCATGTGCTTTAGCCTTTAGTCATGAAGAATATATTAGATTTTAAAAATAAATGGCTTTCTGCTGAGTCTTCATTGCAATGGCTTTCTGACTTTTAATTAAATTTTCAGTACTTGTGGGTACTTCTTCATGTACTTTGTCCACAGAATTCACAGCATCTCTATCATTATATGCCGTGGAAAACCAGAAGCTTGTTCATTCCTTTGTTATTCACTGGTACAATACCTAGAGATTTTTTTCCTCTTGTAAGATAAGAGCAAAGCATTTATTCTACAATAATACTCCATAAGAATGAAGCAAGAATGCATAAACTGAACATGATTAGCAGTTGCTGGTAGCTCATTACAGTTTGCTCATTAGACACTTCTGGTCTCTTTCATTGGTGTTAAATGAACTTAATGTAAATTAATAAGTATGGGTTCATGTCATTTGCAAGAAGCTCGTGAAGAAAAGGAAACAGCGGGCGTTGCTGGCCTCGGTGAGGCGTGCCGCTGCCTGCAGCTGTCGGAGGGAACGGCTGCTCCTCTGTGGGACGGCAGGAGCTGTCCCTGCAAGGCTGGGCATTGCCTTTTTCAGCTACAGCACTTGTGGTTTGAGGGAGGACTTCATACCATTGGCTGCTAATTGGGTGGGGGGAAAAGAGGCCTTGTGCTGGCTGGCTGCTTTCTGCACAGGTGGGACACTGGCACGCTGTGGCGGCTGGGTTCCCTCTGTGGCTCCCGAGGTGCTCCTGGAGGTGCTCTGCTCAAAACAGCATACCTTGCCTGGCCTGTGGGCTGCTAGCCTTCCTCCCCACCACCTCCTGCTGTCTCTGTGGACTTTGAGATGAGAGAAATCAGAAAGCGTAATTTTGACATGGGTGCCAGTGCAGAGGAGCAGCCCTCTCCCATTGCTCACCAGCCTGGGATTTAATCTGCCACATCCTCTCACAGGTGTGGGTGAGGGCAGGCTGGGGCTACCCTTGCCCTTCGCCCCTGCCCCCAGAGCTCCCCACCAGCTGGACACACTGGGGATGCCACCCTGCCCTGTCTTGGACCCTCATCTCATTTGCTGTGGTGGGCTGCTGCAAGCAGCACGTAGTGTCGGGGTGAGGACATGGCCACGGGCAGGCTGAGCTTTGTTGTATTTTGCCGAGATTTGTGGGAACGTGGGCAGGGCCCGTGCCGCGAGCTCTGCCTGCAGCCACACATCCACAGCAGAACTGTGTGGGTGACAGCCTGCATAAGGCAATTGTCTGTGTTCTGTGAGGAAGATACGGAGTCATGGAAATGTGACAGGAGAATGCAAAGGTTTAAGAAATATTCTTAGCTCATCCCTGCCCATCAGTGCTCGTGGAGTGTAAGAAAAATGAATGTGGCTGGGCAGTGGGGGACCTATCATGCACCTAATTTCAAGTGTCTCATCACCAATTATCCCCATCCATTTCTTGTTCTCTTTACCTGATGGACTAAGATTGACTCTCAGACCTGGGCTCTTCCTCCTCTCTCAGTGTTGCTTTCAGCATGTCATTTTTCCATTTGTCTCAGCTGCCACTTTAAAGGCTATGGCCTGATCAATTCCTGCCTGTGTGGCCATTTGTCTACAGCTGATGTCAGTCTCTCCCCCTCCACACCACCCGTCTACTCCCCAGTTTGTTTATTCCGGGACAGCTAGGAGCCTCTTCCTGGAATTTGATGTAAAGCAATTTCAGTGTGAGCTAGGCCTGTATAGGGAAGACTTTAATGGGGACTTGAGGTGGGTTGGGGGTGGAGAGGGTAATGGACACTTTCTTTTTTAAGCGTAGGAAAATGATGGTGTTGTCCTTCCAGAGTGTCTCATGTTAACTACTTACATCTGCTGGAACTGGCTGGAAATCAGGAATTATGGCAGGAGGAGTGGTGTGAAAGAGGAAATTTGAGACATAGTATAGTTTTTATTTTGCATCAAAATAAACAGTGCAACTTTTTGAGGAGAAAAAAGGAGACATTCAGAACTAGTCCTTCCTCCCTTTTCTCTCCCACCTGTTGCTACTCACTCTGGATGTGGTCAAGCCCTGTTTAAATCCCTATCTAGCTTCTTTCAGATTGGACCAGGATGTCTCAGGGAGGAGTAGCAGCCAAGGTGACTGGCAGTGTCTTTGGGTGGCTCTGTATGGACAAGGATGTGTTGGGGTGGGAGGGATTTTGCCGCTATCCCCACTGGTGGGGGATGCAGGGCAGCCACAGGCTGTGCAGCCATGTGAACTTGGTGTCCCTGGTGCCCTGTCTGCACCAATCTCTGCTAACATATGTGGGAATTTTGTCTCTCCTCCTCCAAGTGTTCTGCAGAAATGGGCTCCAAAGCATATTTTCTATAAACAACATCCTCTTTTGACTCTGTTTTCCAATGAAAGCTGGTTTTTAGTAAGAGATCTCAGCCCAGTTATGCCCAGAGGTTGCTGCTCTAAACCATTGACTGCTCACTTCATACATGGTGAAACTGTGCTTCTTATGGTTATTGTGGCACTTTGCTGAAACACGGTTGGGTGTCTTTCTGAGGAGGTGTTCAGGGAAGGGACAGTAGAGAGGAACAAAGACTCAGAGTTATTTTTTATTCCTGTAAGATAGTTTGTGTGGAAAGTATCATTATTACATTCAAGTGCTGTGAGCAAAATTGCCAGACACCTTAAATATTCTCCAGCAGATCCATGTGAGCTCTCATTTGTAAAAATTCTGGTAAAACAAGTTTTCTGACCTAAATCAGCACCAGCCCAGCGCTAAGGAGCTGGATTCTTTATTCGGCAAGGTATCCTCCTTGTCGAAATGCATTTACATAGAGCCCTGCAGCCTATGCACTAATAGCACCTCCCCCTGCTTCTGCCTCCTAGTGGGCTGCTGAAGGAGGCTATACATATGTATTAAGTTATTAAGCAGTGGTGTGGGTTCTCACAAGTTCAAACGCAGAGCATGCTGTGCCTATGCTCAAACGTCTCCAGGAGGGCCTGGATTAATAGAAATGCAAATGGAGCATCTGCACAAGGCCATATGATTAGAGCCTTCCCCCTCACACCTCAAAGTCAAAAGCAGAAAAACACTGCATGTGAAATACAACCAAAAAAACCTGGTGATATAATATGCAAAGTCTGTTACCAATTTCAACAGCAGTCAGCAAAACATTGAGCCTCACCCCACTTTAAGCACCATGGGCCCTACCTTCTCAAAGGTAAGTGGTTTAATAGGCATTGAATTGCTTGGGTCCTAGAGTCCATAGCAATGCTTGCCTTTGCCTAGGATTCCAGTGAACTTCAGTTCAGCCCTGTCCAGCAGGAGCTCTGATAACTTGAGCAGGAGAGATCCTATTTTGTTCCAACTTATGCAGTCTTTTCTGTACTGATGGGAGGTTTAAATGTGGTACATGCTAATAAAATCAGTCATTAGTAAAATCAGCTAGGGCAGATTCACTCCATCAAATTCTGCTTTCAGAATATGAGTCCATATGTAATCACTCTATTTCCTTCCACCTGCCAGTAGAATTTGACTCACCTGAGACATATATCCTGCTGTACCATGATACCCATTCGACTGTGGTGTGGCCTTATCACATGTTGGTTCCTGCTGCCACAAATGTAGAATAACCAGAAGGCAGTGAAGCTTTCATTTTGTGTCCTTGGTCCCAGCCAGATCCATGAGATATAATGGAAGAGGGCTAGGTTATGGAAGAAACTTAAAATTTTCCCTCATACAGTGGTATTAGATCCCTTAGAGATGGTGAACGAGAGTGACTCTTCTGTGGAGAGATCAAGACATTTCTGCTGGAAATAGACTTGTACCTGTCCAATACCCATACAATCAGGTGTCTTTTTTCATTACTTCCTAGTGGTCTGTCTTCTCTGAAGGTAAATTGTCAGAAGTTACTTCAGGCCTCCTCTGGCCAGGATCTTCTGAAGAGAATCCCATTCCAACAAGAACTTCTCTGGGTAAAGTCTGTAGGGACACAGGGACAGATGCTCACCATTTTATGCCTGTTTGCCAAGTTGTTTCCAGCCTTGTGGCGTCACGGCATAAAGAGACGTGCTCATGGGGAAGAAGCTTACCTTTATCTTCTACATATGAAGCTGACTTCCCATTGGATGGAGATCTGTTCTTGACGTATTTCAGAACCAGAGGTATGTGAAACAATTCTCTTATATGTAAGTGTTACCCTGACATATCTGTACCAAGGATGTATCAATGCAACCAAACATAGTCCTTTACATTTTTTTAGGACTACATATTGCAAGCCTTCTTTTTCCTTCTATGCGGTCATTGTTTGCTTGATCAAGAAGCTGTCTTGGGTTTGGAAAGGATTTTTGGGGGAGGATTACAGCTGGGATTCAAAATTTAAGTGACTATCGGTGATTCTGTCAGAATAAGAAATCAGACTGATCTTTCACGCTTCGTGGAGGTTTTATTTAGTTTATCCTTGACAATGACTCTCCTGATGGTAGAGGCTATTCACAGATGCTGATACACTTACTGTCTTCGTGAATAAGGGAGCAAACTCTTGAGCTCTTCCATGCTCTATGGTAAGGCTCATGAGCAGCTGTTGTTTTCTGTACATTGGGTCTATTTAATATGTAAAGGGTAAAAACACATCTAGCACTCTGCCTATGATGTTTTGTATGGAAGTGGGGAAACTAACCTGAATATAATGTAACTTGGTTTATGAAGGTCAGCCACATATACCTGATTCAAATACCTCTCAATTATATGAAGCTTACAGAGCAGCTGGTGATCATGCTTACTGCTTTGAGTGACTTTAAGAGCTGAAATATGAATATTGCCCTATGCACACTGCAGGTTTTTTTTTCAGAAGCAACTACCATGTTTTCTTGCTGTTTCTGCACTGCTTGTTGTTGTAGTCCATGTTTTGGTCACATGCCTTGCAATCTGAGAACTACTTTCATGCATCTGTTGCAATAAACCTACTCTTCCAAGCTTCCCTTGTTCTTATCCCCCAGCTTAGGGTTTTGAGCTGGAAAGCGAGCCATAAAAAAAACCCACATGTAGAACAATATGTTCTACTTTTGTCAAACAGAATGGGAAAAGCTGCAAAGTTTTGGGGTTTTTATTGATTGGACCTTTTTTGTTTGTTTGTGGTTTGTTCGTTGTTTTATTTTTTTTTTTTCCAAAGCCAACTATAAAGGAACTCTATTTGTAAGGGAAGTATAATTTTGTATATGCTTTAGACCGTGTCGCTGGAATTGTTGGATCTTTTGTTCCTCTTTGTCTTTAAAATTCACAGGGCAAACAAAACATTGGACTAGATGGGGTGTGATTCTTCTGTTGAGTGTCAGAATAAGGTGACTGTGAGCTGCAGCATACCTTCCTGCTTCGATAGGTGCTAGCATCCTGCTTCACAGTTTTTCAGCAGAACAGCAGCATGACTATATGTAGGTCTTGACTCTCCAAAGGCATCACTGAATTTATTTGTGTAGTAGTAATAAATTTTCTTATCTGTCCTTAAACCTTAGAACCAATGGTATGTAAATTCCTAAATAACTGCATGCACCAGGCCTGCACAGACCAAGATAGAGAAAGAATTAATAAAACATACATATGAGTCTCTGCTGATTTGTCTACACATTAAAGGCTAGTGGTTGCCCAGCAGTGAGCACGTTTGTCTACATACTTCTCACATGCCATTAACAGAGCTGACCTCTTTCAGCAGCATACAGAAACCCAAACTACAGCTACAGAAACCTTTTTATTTCTCTTAGTCAGAATATATTATTGTGGCACTTGCAGTTTGGTGGGGAAATGAATAAAGGAAACAGTTCCCTTAGGTTAGATGAGACTCTGACTTCTAGTATGTTATGGGCAGGATGAACATAATATCTAATGGGAGAAGGGCCATTCCTGTCCAACCAGTTGCTGCAGGTCCACATGAAAAACAGTAATGTATTTCTGGGAACCTGTTTGCAACCTTGGTTGCGGTTTCCATGGTTGACTCAATTAGAAGAGAAAGAAGAATGGAGAAAATAGAATAGTTTAAGACACAGCACAAATATGCAATAACAAGGAAAAAAATTGCTTATAATTTTTAGAAAGTATTTTTATTTGCCCAAGGTGTGATTCTGCTCTGAAAAACAGCACATCAGTTCAGTATGGATGAATAGGTATGTTAGCCCACTTTGATATCTAAAGCAGGTGTTTGCTATATATAATTTATTTTGATTTAAGTAATAAAATTAGCTGCCTACATGAAACTCTGGCTATTCTATCACATATATGACCTACAGTAAAAACCTAAAGTACTCAAAAAATATTTCAAATAGGACCTTTGCCTTTCATCTATCTAGAAAAAAATCCATTTAACTCCTATGAAGGGGATAGAGCAGGGTCCTTACAGGTGCAGGTATGACTGCGTAGCATAAGAACCTACTCCTGGTTCGCTACTGCCCCATAGCTGGACATTAATACAGCGTGCAAATCAGATGTCAGATAAATCCTCTGTGAGCTCCTGGACTGTTTCAGAGCAACCCTAGCAAGGAAAATTTAAATTACACTAAAATGGTTTAGTTCACAAAGAGGTATACTTCCTACATGGTTGCAACAATTGAAGCTGAAGCAAACTGCTGGCTTGGTAATTTTTAAACCATTTCACCCAGGTCATTAGAGGAGGTCTTGGATGCACCCTTTATTGGTTCTTGCTCTATCTTGTGCTGGAATGTGGTTCCCCAAAACGTTCCACTCCTGCTTGCTACAGTGGCTGAGCTCTGGCATTTCAGAGGATGCTGCAGTTCCCAATGAGGCACTTGCTTAGGGGAGCGTTGCCGAGGAGATCCCTAGGGAGAGATCGCTCATTGTTGTAAAGCGTCTGAGCCCCAGTGAAGCTGTCAGTCAGTGCATTGTGCTGCAGATTCATCACTGTTGGCAATGCTGTGAAGTGAAGGAGAGCCTGGCCGATGGTCAGATCTCACCTTGAGTCTTCAGCATGAAAGTTAGATACCTAGCACCCTCTGAGGTGTTTTTCAACCACATTTAATTAGGAATGTATCAAGCCTCTCTGAACATGGAGCCCTTTGTTGCTGCTTTCGTAATGTCACTTCTAAGAATAGCACAACACTGTAAATGTTATTTAGGAAGAAGATACTGCAAAAAACTGTAACAAATTACTCCTTCAGGAAGGCTTAGTGATGAGATAGGTGCTCAAGATATAGAGATGAAGACAGAATAATAATAGAGAGTAATAAAGAGAAAATAATTCAGGTGTCCAGGATGAGTGCAGCCTTTATAGGGATGAAGAACACCTGTTTGACCATGAACACCACCAGAAGGCAAGAAAATGTCTATTTCTCCTAAAATAAGCAGGATCTTCTCTGGCACTACCTAGGTAGTATCTGCCTGTGCAATGATCTAAAGATGCACCCAGCTTTCTAATTTTGATCCATGGTGTGTGTTCAGGCTCTCTGGTTCCCAACCCTGGCTGCCTGATTGGTGGTGGGAGGAAGAAGGACCCAATTACAGTGCAAAGGTCAGGCTGGCTCTTAAATCATATCTACAGAGTGCAGCAATGTTCTGCATAACATCCATGACTGGGATCTAAGTCCTTTGGATGTGATTGACAAGTAAGAAATTAAGCATATTCTTGCCAGGTCAGAGCCATGATGCTTCACTCACTTCCCCAGGTGGATCAGTTTCAACTCCATTGCTGAAGAGGAGAGGACACACACAAGGCACAGAGATTAATTGGTTTATCCAGAAAATTACAGCAAGTTTTAGTTAAACTGAGAGTAAAATTATCCAACGCCTTCCCTCACCTCTTTTTTTTCTCCTATGTCTGCCAGTTCATTGTTGGTAGGCTAGTTTTTTGTCTTTATGATTTGGTGACACCATATGGGAGATGTAGTTTAACACTGGCCTGTACAAACTGAACAAGATGGGAAGCATGTTCTAACAAAAGCGAGCTTTTATTTAAGTGACAACCTATAGGACAAGCTGAAGAGAGGCAAAAATAGTTTTACATCAGAGATTCCTTGATACACTATGTTCTGCAAAAGATAGCTGCCTCCATACAGTAACTTTCTGACTTCTGTGTTTACCATGATTCTCTTTACAAGGGCTTTTGAGGACTGCAGGAAAGAACTCTTAGAGCAAAATCATCATGTTCAACAGCAGTCACCTCACATAATACCACCAAGGACAGGTTTAGGTTTCTAGGGAGCCAGTGATATCCTGTGGACACTACTATATGTCAATCCTTTTAAAAATATTTCTGTTGCTGTCTGGGAGTCTCCCAGCTACCACAGTCCTTCTCTCCAAAATAACATGAGAAACAGTGATCTCTGCATGTTTGGCTTCTCTTTGAAATGCTACAAGAACACTCTTTCTTGCTGTGTTTTAGAGCAATGTAAAAGGGTGCACTCTATGGACTCTCACATCTGAAGGAAAAGCAGATTTTTTTTTTTTGTTTGACTTTTTTTCTTTTAGTTCCCATCCTTCTTTTGAAGTATGACTAGTTTTATAGGTACTGTACTTCCAGCTGACACATACAAAATTAAAGTGAGATGTTTATTTTTTGACTACTGAGAAGTGCAGGGTTAAAATTCTTTTCCTCTACAGAAATGGTACTATTGTGGATTTTTTTGTCCAGTTTTATTCCAGTATGGAATTCTTTGCTAGATGTGTAAGATGTAGAAACATGGGTGGAATTTGAAAGTTTGGTAGATTCAGGATTATTTACCTGTTTACAGTCTTTGGAAATAGATGAGAAACCAGAGTGAATGAGCTCTGGATCCTAGATGCCATGCTTTTATCAACTCCAGCAATGAGAAGGGAAAATCATTCCTGACTCACAGCCAAAAGGCTTGTCTTGAAGACTATTCCAGGTCACTGTGCTATGGACTATGGATGTACATTTTGCCCCAGTGAGGTAATTTCTGAGACAGACTCTCCATGGAGAAACTAGAGGTTCTAATTTGTTGCTCCAAGTTGAAAAATAAATGATGTTGCACTTCATAAATAGGGTGTTAATGATAGCAATGAAATAATCGATTTCTCCTCATTAAGTAACAAACAACACAAGCTGAAAAATTAACCAGTTTGTTTCACACAGTTGGATTAATGGAGAACCAAGCAGGTCTTAACTTCCTCTCACCAATGAATAATGGCCTAGAGAAACACAGTGCTAATCGAGGCAACACTGGTGGTAGTAAACAAGTCAATCCTGTATTTATTAGAGCAGTAGAACATGCATAATACATTGAGCTCTAGTTATCAGCTGAAAGTTGCACAATGCTAGCAAAACAGTATGTTGTATCTTTACTAGAAGAAGATTGTTTCCATGACAGGAAATCCATATGTCTAGGAGAGACATTAATTTAGTAGAAAGGTGAGAAGAATGCCACATGTGGAGCGGGTGGCCTGCTCTTGACTTAAAGACCATTCAATAATTACTCTAAATGCATCACTAATATGGCAGAAAGCACTTGTCAATCATTCAACACCCTGCTTCTGTAAACTTCTTAATGCTGCTTAGGTTTGACTAGAAGTTTAGAGGAAACTGGGGATAGTATTTAAAAAATGCAAAAAGTACTATACTATGTTAGTCAGATTTTTTTTTTCTTTTTTCACAGAAATGTGCAGAGCTTTCAGTGTCTGTGAAGTGAGCATGTTGGGATGGGATTCACCTCAATTGACCTGTTGTGGTGTACAACAGGCTTGGCCTAGAGAACAGCATGCTAAATTGGACCTTGTGAACCCTTCTCTCCCCTTGACATGCTGGATGATGTTGGGCTAAAATATGCCTCTCTCTAACACACAAAATAGGGATGATGATCATGCCTATTGTAAAGCACTAAGAAAGCTAAAAATTCCATATGGAAGGCATGTAAGGATGGCTAATTTCTTTCCTTGGACTTTAAGTACATTAATCTTGAACTTACTGATTTTAGTGGAATTAGCCATGATGATCTCATTGGGGGTGTTTCTTCTCATTGAGGAGAAGTTTTTTTCTTTTATGCTTTTGATGAGTGTTTGTCGCCACTTGACTGATTATCCTGGTACCAAGAAACAGTTTTATACCTTCCTGGTTTAATAGAGAATAGATCTAGTGCTGGAACATTTGGAAGGTGGTCAGACAGCCTGAGCTTTCTAACAGTAACTGTTATTCAGTAAGATTTAATTTAGGCTCACAAAACTAGTTAAATCTCCTAAAAAGTCAGTTGTCTTTCCTGACTATTCCTTGATTTTACCTTTGATTTAATTCAAGCAACAGTCCTTATGGCAATGTGATTTATTGTAATTAATTGCTAGTTGATGCTGTTCCTCATGCTAAGTGGAGATGTTAGTCTTTGTAAAAGTCAAATATGAGATATTTTCAGTTTAAGATCAGCTCCATTTTCAGAAGTTAGTGGTGTCACCATTTTTCTTCTAACAGATCATATCATGGTACACAAGAAATCTGATTCTGCAGAACTGCAAAATCCAAAGAAGATAATGAAAATTCATAAAGAATTGATAAAAAGAAGAGGAAGGATATTCCTGAAGAAGCAGTTTCTGTAGGAGATCTGTAGGAGAGCTTCTATTACAGGTAACTGGAGTAAGTCCCTCGGGAGTCTTCTGTTTTCATCTATTTATTAAACAACTAAGAGAATAAGACAAACTATAAATTAATTATAGTTGCCAGTGACATAAAGTCAAGGAAGTGGTGAACACAGATAATGCAATTCATAGACAACAGGGGGCCAAATTTTCTCCTTGCTTACACCTGTTCAATCTTACTGAAGTCAATGGGATTGGACAGGTGTAACTGAGGGGAGATTGTAGCCTCAGGCCTTTTCTACAAAGGGGTGGAGAGCTGGTGAAAGATGCTTAATGTTAATAAATATGAAGTCTTATCCATTAGTCTGAGATGCACAAAAGACAAAGACTGAAGTGAGCAGAGAGATGAGGTGCACAAGTGCCCAAAGTGTGGGCAGTTTGCATACAGGAGCTCAGATGATTTGAGGGGATGCTGTGAGATCTCAGCCCAACCCAAAGCCAGGTAGCTTCTGTGGTGGCTCAGGGGAGTTGCACCAATGAAAGATTTTGAGTGTTTAGGTCTGTCTGCACAGCCTGCAAGGCAGATTGGGGCATAGCATATGGCTGTCATGCCATTTATTGGTGACTTACAAATACAGTAGCACTGACTACCTTTGATAAATTAATAGTGTTGTCTCAAAAACAGATTAAGTGGCAGTACCTCTCAGCCCTGTAGTTCTCACTCCACTGTTCATCAGACTCTTATCTGATAAAAGGTATCCACAGCCTTATCTATTCATTCACAATCTAAATCTCAGGTTACCAAGGTAACAAGCAGGTTAATCAGCTCCACCACACTTTCCTTAATTGAGGGAGAGTACTTCGTTCTCCACTTCAGTCAGCTAAGTACAATAGCCTTTTTTAGTTGGCTCTTGTAGACTGTTTTTGATCCACTTGACTCTGAGACAGTTCCCCTCTCCAACTGTAGGATAGAGTACTGTACACTAACAACAAACGTGATTGAATTGCTGAATTACACAATGTGCTTTCTGACTGTCTTGTGCTACAATGTTCATACATAATTTATATTGGAATTGCATTAGGTTGTGTCCTTTGCATGAAATTGGTTGTCTTGTAGCTTATAGCACCGGCCTTGTGATGGAGGTGGGGCAGAGCTATTCTGCACCAGCATGGCTTTGTGAGAGTGGCCCATGGCTGAAACAGAGTGGGGGTTCATAGGGGACTGGGGAGCCTTTCCTTAGCTTTACCTGTGTGTCTGAGGTATGTTCTCTGTCTCACTTCTCTGTCAGTAAAAGCAGTTCTCCATCAGTAAAAAAGAAGATAATTTCCTACAAATGTATTGTTGATTTGGATTCAGATTGTGTGTGATGCACTCCAAGGCAATCTGTGGCACTTTCTCATTTTTTCTGGGACACCTTACCACTAAAATTTTGAAAGAAGGAAAACATCATGCTGTATCAAGTGTGTTTCGTGAACAACCAGAGCTTAGCCTAAGTCCCCCTCACCACCAGAATCTCAAAGATCACAGTGTTTCCTAAAGGGACTTCAAGTCGTCAGCCATACTTCTTGCAAACTGCTTAGGCGAGGAAGCATTTAACTGTCACTGAAATGCAGCCATTTGTGCAGTGTGCATGTATTTATCATGCACAGAAATAGTATCCAGCGATTGCAGACAGAAAGTAAACTGCTTGTAACAATTGCAAGGGGATTAGAGTAGGAAGAATGAATTAGAACTGCAGTATTAATAAAACTGATGCAACTCATGGCAGAGAGTCTGGACTTTTATTTATATACATGTGGATGAATCTATGGTTTTATGTCTGTCTTGTGAGATGGGAGCCATAACAACACTGCCTTCTAATGCCAGACTGGAGACTGAAGCAAATAGCAAAACTTTGCCCTAGTTCATAAGTGCCAGGTTTTCAATGACCTCTTCAGATATTCTTCCCTAGCCTCCAATGCAACCCTAAATCCACCTAAAGCCACTCAAGTATCCCTAAATTTGAAAGGCAAAAAAAAGTAAAGAAGTACTAAGAATTTTAAACCAGCACATTCTTTTAGTGTTTGTTGCTGTGAACATGAAAAGTTGATTTGTGATGAGACCAGTATACAGCTGGCTTCAAATTTTCACCAGTGTGGGACTTCTAAATGCCTGCTACTAGCAGGGTCTTTTTATTTATTGTGGTGTGTGCCTCTCTTTAAGTTTGGGAATCATCAAAATAGGGTAGACTCAGCCTTTGTAATGCAACCCTCTAGGAACAATTTTATTCAGTCAAAGTAATACTGAGACCTTGGAGAGGAGAATTGATCTAAAAAGCATAATTTTTTTTAAGAGTAGCCTTCGCACCAACCTTCTATTCTATATTATCATTAACAATTTCTGCTAACCCAGGAAGATACAGTGCTTTCTGAAGTACAAGCCAAAGCTCGCTCAGCTGCGTTAGAAACAGATTTTTGAATCCCTTAGTTCCTCAAGTCTTTAATGCTGCCTGTAAATCTTGACAAATTACTTTTTCGGCTTCAAACAATGTTTTTTTATGAACTTTTCCAACTGTCACCTTGAGAAACAGCTAAATGACCCAAGAACTGCTTACATTTTTTGCACTGTGTAAACCAAAATTTCACAACTGCCTATAATTTGAAATATGGTATCCCTCTTGTAACAAAATGAAACAACCCATGACCCCACACCCTCACATAATCATGTTTGCTTTTTCCTCTTGACTGTGTGTTACAAAAAACCAGTTCCCATATCTGGGGTCCCAAGTAACCAAGAGAGAAACTACTTACTTTTTAAATGAAAAAGACTTAAAAGTTTAAAAAAGTAGAGGTTACTCTGCAGTTGACAAAACATATATCTTGCATGCCAACAAGAAAGTACATACTAAATGTAACTTCTGCTCTAGAGAAGAGAGGAAGAGCATGGATCCACACAGTCAGACAGCTTCACTGCATTTATACCCATACTTCTGACTAAGAAGAAGAAAAACACATTCACAGCACCAAAGCCCATTTCAGCACGCTGTGCTTACCAGTGTTAAGCAAATGTTTATTGCCTTGTCTTCAGTTAATTTGCTTGAGATGCTAAACAAAGATGCACACTGGCAATTGAGAAAGTTATAGTGGTAGTTCAAAGAGAAACAAAAAGTAATACTGAGAGTTAGACCAGTACCACGAGGACAGTTGCAGTTGGTGAAATGCTAGCAGAGAAAGTGATCCAAAGAGATGTTCCTTTTGTTTTTTCCTCTGGTACTTCTGTGATAGTCAGAGAAATGCTCACCTGATTTTAGTCACTTCAGTATCTTTTTTTATTCATATACACCTAAGAGAATGCATGTCTCTTCATTTAGAATAAAATGTTTTTGCTGCTCATTTATATAGCATTTTTGACTGTCAGCCTTAAAAGTTTTGGCAAAAAAAGTGCTTGGGGTAATAAAGCACTCTCAATTATTTTACAATTAAAAAAGGAATCAGAAAAGAAAATTCTTAAGAAATGCATATGGTGAGTTCAGCCCAGAGACTATTCAGAAATTAACCCAAAAAAGTGCTCATTACAAAGCAGCTGAAAGTATTTATTCCTTGTTAATTTGGAGGTTCTTTATCTCTTTTCTATATACCCACTTGGAAGTGCCCTTAATGGCTATGTACTTCTGCAGTCTTCCTGTGTTCATAGTGTTTTAATTAAAAAAAAAAAGACACAAAAAGACAAGCCAAACAAGTTTCAAAATTTAATAAAATGAGAAAGATAATAATTTCTATCTTGGTGATATGAACCAAAAATACAATAGTGAGTATCGATGGGATGTGAGATTATTCCCACTTGTGAAAAACACCTCCATAACTCATTTGTGACTAAGGCAGTTTTGAATTATGAGATTTGCAGTTCACTCGTGGGATAAATTACATACTCCTCAGATAACCATTATATATCTGGCAATGTCTGTATCATTCACAGCTTTGGGTAACAGCAAGAGGCTGTGCTTTCCTATTGCTTTAGTGAGTGTGCTCTTCAAACATTTATTGTACAATAGTTATTGCAGGGGATAAATAATGCATATGAGGGAACAAAATTTACATTATAAGTTGATTAAACTGCTTAACAGTTTTTAGCCGCTCTCTAAATAAGGATTTTTAACCAGATTTAATCTATGCAGTGTTTCATGTCCAAAGAACTAGCATTTAATCTCTGTTTAACTGAAATTTAGTTAGCAATGTTGACACCTCTGCATTTTAACACTGGGATTTCTTTGTGAGACACAATCCCTTTCACTCAACTTAATATCCCATCTTGGTCTCTAAGGGAAAATAATTGAGTTTAGGCTAGTTCTAAATAGCGATAAGGACAGGGAACACAGATGGGTATTTCATTGATTAACACTAACACTGGCCTAAGGCCTTGGTGTCAGGCATTAGATTAGGACATTACTAAGAGAAT
The DNA here is from genome assembly GCF_022539395.1 of Myiozetetes cayanensis. Classification (NCBI taxonomy): domain Eukaryota; kingdom Metazoa; phylum Chordata; class Aves; order Passeriformes; family Tyrannidae; genus Myiozetetes; species Myiozetetes cayanensis. The sequence goes on along the minus strand of NW_026086826.1, from coordinate 15,912,222 downwards.
GACAGAGTTTTGGCACTTTATTCCTCCTCAATAACATTCTTTCACATATTAAGTTTATCCCACCCTAGGTAGCTACTTTATCATGCAGAAGGCCTTAATCCACTGATGTGACTCTATCTGCTTTCACTTTGATGCTGCCTCTGTTTACAAGAGTAATGCAGCCTGTGTAAGACAAAGTACTCGTGACAAGAACAACTGAATAAGGCTTTTAGATGCACAGAGCTCTGACCTAAAAAAAAAAGAAAAAAACTTCAATAAACTTCAAAATACTCCAAACCAAAAGAGAAGGGAAAAAAAATCAACAAAACCCAGAAGCTTTTTGAAATGAAGTTATGTTGTTTGCATCATGAAGAAACAGACATGAGTTTTCCATCAAGAAGATTCAACTTTACTGATCTTCTTGTACTGCACTTTATCTTTTCTTCACCTTTGACCTTCCTTTCAGTGTCTCCTCAAGGCATCATGAACGTAAGCCTTGTGGTGTTCTTTTAGAAGTAGGATTGCTGCTATCCCCTCTGGTGAATTTAAGCAGCTGTTGGAGTCAGTGACAAGGTTGGCTACAGATTTGGTATACTGGCTGGGAAAGAGATTATGGGTCAGTCCCCAGTGCTGGGAGACAAAAGATTCAAGTAGTTCAGGATTTTTTGGATATCCGAAAAAGATTTCATGAAATTTGTAAAGATCTAACAGTGTACTGCAGGTTTCATGTGGTCTAAACAGCTTATAGCAAGTAAAACTCTAGGTAGCCAGTAAGTGGTGTTTTCACAGCAATGCTGTTTTGCAGAGGTGTATGAGATCTAGTGTAATATAATTCCACAAAATTGCAGTGCTGCAGACAGAAACTAGTGACTCTTAGCTCTTGCAGGAACTGTGACTATAAGGTAGCCTGCCAGTTTTATGAAACTCAAACTAGATTATTGCTGTATTTACTACGGGAAATCTGAGTTGCTGGTGAAGCTTTTTGTCTCTAGTTAATAAGAGATTTAACAGACTGGCTACTGAGAGTGGCATTTTGGATAACGTTTTTAAAACTTGCTTAAAGAGATGCTTGCAAATTTATCTAACTTTTTCCAAATCATGTAAATATTTTTTAAACTTCTGAAAGACAATAGAGTTATGGGCAGCAAGACAAAGATTTTGACCAGATTGGTTTGAATCTAAGGGGGGTTAGAAACACAGACCTATTTAGTTTTGCTTGGAATGTCACTGTACTGGGATTCTGACTGAAGGCAGGAAAAGAAATTGCTGTCTTTCAAAGTTTCAGACAGCTTACAAGAACTGGTATTGTAAGCCTGCTGTGAATGTTTGCAACGAGGAAATGTTATGTTCTGTTTTTATATTTGCACACCAAATAGTGTCCTATTAAAATAGTTTAAAATTATCCACATGACACAGGTGCTATCTAAATTGTTCCTGTTTACATTAACTGAAAATCTACCCTTTATTGTTCAGACAGAAATATGTGTGTTCTTTTCTTTTCACTTAAACTGGTCCAGTATAGAAGTAACTCCATGCAAGTCAGTGGAGCTGAATGAGAATCAGAAAAAAAGGTCATATCTGATGGGTGGAATTTTTTTACTTGCACTGAGATATCACATTTTTTCCCCTTTTGAAGAAAGAATGAAAACTTACCATGTGACTTTTCCACTCTTTAATTTTATATGTTTTATATGCTTTATAGTTTGGACACTGTATGGACAGTTTGTTGTTCCATTTACACCACAAATTATGTGAATTTTGCCTGAATTCTCCAGCCAAAATCCTTTCTGAAATTATCTCTTTAGAACACTATAACTATTTTTATAATGATAGCAACTCTAGGGACTTGTGTTACAGAGAATGCAAAAGTGGTTTCCAATTCTACTTTCCAGATCATGAACTTGAGAACATAAAAGGTCTTAACAGCTCAAAAGGTGGTATTTTAAAAAAATAATATGCTGTATTCATTAGTTCAGAACAGTAAAGTCATGTAAATGTAACTGTGCACACGTGTAAGTTTTAAAAAACTCCCTCTTTGCAACACTTATTTTGCAACCTGTTTTTCTGTATGGTAGATAGAAACTTTGGATTGTTTGGAGGAGAACTGGCTGCAGTTGTGAGGCTTTTGGGTTCTTTATGTGCAGCAATGAACAAGCTGGTTTCAGATTTAAGAACATGGTGTTACTTCAGATCAGGAACATGAGCGTCTCTATAGTATTTACCCTTCAGTGCAGGACATCATGACAGATAGAGTTTTAAATCTTCATGTCTTTGTTTTTTTTTTTTGTTTGTTTGTTTGAAAAGGGATTATGCCTGTGTAGAAAAATGTAGAGTCTTCCTGTCAGTGTATGAGTTTAATGCACATTTGAGACATTGGCAGCACTATAATAAGCCACAGTGGTAGTTACCATCTGTCATGTTGCCAAACTATCTCAAGGCATATTTGTCTTTCTCAGAGAGGGGAGAATATGTCAATGCACATGGAAATGGAAAGAAAAGCTGTGCTTTTAGCCCACCCCTACCACATAATCACAACTGATGCTTCTGGACATATATGGAGGAGTTTAGCTCCATCTATCCAATATCCTGTCCAGAAAGGCAGTGCAGAAGTCTAGTCACTCTTTACAGCTTAGTCCCACTTTCAAGGCAGCTTCAATTGTAATCTCGTGCCACCAAAATACCACTGTTGTTTGATTCATTGCGTCACTGGTAGCCTTCCCACGAACTCAAAAAGTGGCAAGAGGCAATCCTGAAGTAATGGAGCCTCAGTGGGTGTGGGAGTTGCATGGATGGGCCAAAGCCTCTGTGGGTCATTGCCCTGCTAGGAGATGTACCTACTGCACCATTAAGTAGGCTGCTCCTGGGCAGGGGCAGAGAGGTGGTGAGCCTTGAAAACACCTGCTGCTCTTGCTCTTTCTGCCTTCAATAGAAATAGTGTGTTTCTGTGTCTGGAGGCCAGGGCACCAGCATGGCAAGGTCCAGTGGGAAAATGGACCAGGGAAAAAATGCACTTGGGCAAAAACAACCTTGAAAGACCCACTCTTCGTTAGATAAAATCTGCGTAGTGGAAAGCTGGTGAAACCAAGTATTAATTCTGAAACATTGCAATAATTTGTTGTTTTCACCTTTTAAGCATTCACAGTTTCTGGAGATAAGTAAGAAAAGTGTCTGATTGCGAGTGTCAGACTGGGTATGTGTTTCTCAGAGGCAATTCCTGTGTCACTATTGGGGTGCTATTCCCACTATCACTGGTATCAAATACACTCTCAAGCATCTGATTTTACTGTTTAAAGTGGGATGATGACTGAAGGGCAAAATTGCAGCTTCAGTGTTTATTGAGTGTATATGGCAAAAAAAATACAGGTATCCAACATGTCACACTTCCTTGATAAAACTGGACTACTTTAGAATGAATTTCATCTTAAATGCTGACTTCTAAGATGACTGTGCATGTGAACGTAAACTAGACAATAATGCAATGGCAGTTTAAATAAAACTGAAAGTCTTTAGGCCCCAACTCAGAATTAAAACTCTTAGAAATCTTGTCTAATGTTTTGTTTATGCTGCCTGCCCCCATTCTTTGAAAAATGCAGGCTAGCCAAAACTTTTTGATCCTTCTGCTATTAACAGATGGTATATGTAGCTAAGGATAAGCTGTGACTATCATTTAGGCCGCAAGCAAAGGGGTGAGGGATGCTCCCCTGTGGGTACCCTTAAAAGGCCATAAGCTTGAGTAGCAAAAATGAAAAGGTCTAGTGCTGGTGTTAATTACGCAGAAACCACACAGAAAGTGCTCGCTGTCACAGAGTTGAGAGGTTGTGCATCCCTTCCACAGATAAAAGACATGGTATGAAAACATTTTGCAGAGGACAATGAAGTGAAGATTAGCATAATCTTTTGCAGTATCCTCAGTAAGCTATCCATGAGTGAGCTGCTTTTTTCTCATTCCTTTTGCTCTAATGTCTGGATTTAAGGAATGGCAATGTAAGAATAGGCTTTGTCCTTGAAGCCTGACAGTTGTGTTTTCCCGCCTTCATGTGATCATCCTTGTTGCTAGTGTACTGCTCTTCTGGTAATCAGACAATGGAAGGAAAATGAAGTGTCAGTTTATTGACAGAACTTTACCCTGTCTATGTTTTTTTTTAATCCAGACTCATCAGTGCTCTCACATTCTGCATATTTCCTCATTTCTTCAAATCAATAATGCAAAATCTGTTCTATAACTGTTTTGGATGAAAGTAAAGGAAAATAACACTGGAAAAATCCTAAAAATAGCTCCGTGGAGCCTAAAAGCAATGTAATAGTATAATTTCTCTCTGCTTGGGAGGAGAGTATTTGTGTGGATGCCTGTTTAGCGTGGTAAATTGAGCATGCTGTCATACGTACCTTGGCAAAAATGGTTCTTTAGATGCACATCCTCAGGTGCACAATGTTTAGTTTTAGCATGGAGGCTTAGCCATATACATGTTTTGGTTTTACGTGAGTATCTCTAGGGCTGACACAGTGGCTAATACTCAAGTTTGTTAGCCACTTTGATCCTGAGTGCCCTGTTTTAAGTCTTGCTACTACTGGTTAAGCTAGCGCTTTGTTACTGCAGGGATAACTGGAGGATTCGGAGTGTTGGGAGGTACTATCCCCAAGATCAAAATATAAAAATAGGTCTGAGGTCAGGGAACTGTACAGACCCCCAGAAGCTTTTCAGTTTTACAGCTGGAGATAGTCTCTTAAGTATATATAAATCGTCATTAGGATTCTGACAAAGAAGTGCACGATGGGATTGCTGCAGGGCAGGCTCTTTGAATCTTATTCCTGATAAAAACCACTTCTGGCTGGCTGACAGGAGACAAGGCAAGTTCAAGGAAGGCATTAAAAACATCTTAAATCTATTGATGGCAGCAGAAGCATTGGGATGAATAGTTTGAGATTAGGATGAAGATTTCTGAGTGCAGTCAAAGCAGAGAATTTGGCTCCAGCTGGCAATTCTGGGGAAAAATATGTTTCTGAGAATGGTCCGATTCAAATAATACTGTACAGGATCACCGTGAAACTTTCTGAAAGGGAATAGTTGATTTTTTTTTTCCTTTATACCCCCCCTCCACCCTGAGAAAAAACTCTATCTGATGGAAATACCACTCTAGCAGAAGGCAGGCTACCTGTGAAGGAGTTTCTAACTGACTCTCAGTGGAGCAATGCCTGAAAGACACATGCTTTGTTTGAGACTGGTATCTGTGCATACTTGCCATGGAGCATCACCTTGTACCTCCCCAGCACTGTCCAGAGCCACTTGATTTGGAATTCCAGTAGGTTATTCCTCCTTGTGACCTTCGAGGTAATGTTTTGTCCTGTGCTACATGGACAGGGCATCAATATGATTGAAATCCAGCCCAGCAGATACCTGCATTGTGCTGAGTGCAAATTAAATGAAATTAAAAGACAGTTCGGTGACAGGGTGACAAAAGGACTTAGTGGTCCAAGTTATCCTAGTTCTGTGCTAGCACTGAGAGTGGTTATCAGCCTTTTGTTAAAGAAAAAATAAATTGCAGCTTTTCTATCCAGCCTAGAAATCTGACCCAACCTAATGCAAGCAGACAGGTTCAGTGCCACCTAAAATTATTTTGCCTCATCAGTGAACTGTGGTGTTTGCCTGTTCATAAATACTGTGGACACCTTATTGTTTGCTCCACTGCCATCTGACACACAAAATTGAATCAAATACTCACTATATCCAACTTGTTGTCAGATATCAAATACAAAAATAAGCCTGCTTCCCTTTGTGTTTTAGCTATCATGTTTTGTTATGTCAGACTCTGGGATCACAGTATGTTTGACTGGGTCCCTCTGAAAAAGAACTCAAGTGATCTGCAATTCATGCTGATTTGAGTGAGACAGCAGTTGGTGGGCAGCAGGTAATTGAAAGTTTGCAAGGCATTTATACCTAGCTGTCAGCACAGCTCTGGATTTGCATAATTGTTTAAAACATCAATGAGAATTGTTACATTTAATTACATCTTATTTACAGGGGACTTGGAATATTTGATTTATTTTTGAGGATTGGAACAGGCTGCCCAGGGAAGCACTTGAATCACTATCCCTGGAGGTATTTGAAAGATATGGAGGTGTGGCCCTTAGGGACATGATTTAGTTGTGGACTTGACAGTGTTGTGTTAATGGCTGGACTTCAAGATCTTAAAGATCTTTTCTAACCTAAGAAATTCTGATTCTATATTTGAGAGAATGTTAACTGAGGTACAGAAAACTGAACATATAGATAAACAGGAACCAGAAAATTAGAAAGCTCATTATGAATTGGCTAATAATTATTTTCTTCTTTCAGAAGTACTTCATAATAAGATATCCTTAAAGCACTAGAAGTGATAACCATTCAAGCTTCCCACAAGTGCATTGCCACAGGAGTCACGATTTGTGAAGAGAACGTAGATGTGACAGGAAACAGCTCACAGGTTTCTTGATCACTACAGAACAAACCAGGTGAGATTTTATTTCTGTTAAAGTACCTTGGAAGTGCAAGGGCTTCTGTGTAGAGGTAGCACAAGAACCTGTTGATCATTCAGGGTGGCAAAATTTAAAATACACACATAGGCCAGGAAGCCAAATTACACAACAGGCTTCCTATAATGGCTTGCATTTTTTAAAATGCAGTCCACGGTCCTTTCCAATGCACAGCTTTTGTGCTTCCACCTTCTCCTAGGAACATTATTCTTCATAAGGTACCTATAGCCAAATTGCATTCAGAACCCTTCATTCCCATGGTCTGTATTCATATCCTGCTTTATTCACTATTACAAATATTCGCATCAGTTTTTGGTTTTGTTCACACAAATGTTTGTGTAACTGCTGCTTCATTCAAAATAAAATCTCTTTCAGTGAAAAAAGTAAAAGGACTTTAACAAGAACATTAATCTTTTGCTACTTGGCATTCGGTCTTCTCCTCTTGGAGAGCTGTCATTCATCCAATTAGGGGCAGACACAACATTGCAAGCAAGTGATCACTCCTTAAGAAACTACCCAGGGAAACAAGCTGTTCTGCATAGGCTCACCTACAGCTCACAGAGAAAACTGATGGAGTTCAGTGGGATTATGGGGAATATGAAAAGCTAAACATGTGTCTAAGTGTTGTCAGGATCAGGGCTGATGCATACATCCACCACTATCAGGAGCAGTTTGTGAATTATTAATGATAAGAAAAATTGCCTAAATTAATTGGATAATTTATTTGTAATGAATAATTCGAGTAGCTCTATTCCTGAATGTCTTTCTGCCCTTGAATGGAGCAGTTTAGAAGTGCTGCCTGCCTCTTGTTTCGAATGTAGCTAAAGCTTCAATTAGGCTTGCCTACATCGAAACTTGACATACCAGTTTCTTTCACGTATTTGTACAGACAGAGAAGCAAGTCTGTATTTGAGTTGTATTTTTTCAGGGTTTGAAGTCTTGTTCAAAGATCTTGAAAAATTGAATGACTGAGGACATAGACTGGATTTCTGCCCTTCAGTTTATGTGCAAAATCAAAAACATGCAAAGTTTGGTAGTATCTGAGCTTCATCTGATAAGGCATACATTAAAGTATAAAAAGAAAGCCCAGAAATAGGAGACTTGTCAGTTTGAATGTTAGTTAAATAAGTACATAAGATAAACAGTTCAGTGAGGGTTATGTAGCTGAATTTTCAATCAGGATGCACAAAAGGCTGTTACAACAGCCTCTTCCATTACTAAAAACGTGTAGGATTTGTTGCACAAAGTAGCAGATATAGTTTTCAGAGGAAAATCTATAAGTCTTAACAAATCTTCCTTTTTAAATTAAATATTATTAACCAACTCAGAGCACCGGAAATCCCCCTAACCCCAACCTCTTTTAAAAATCCACTATGCAGCAGTTTTTGACTGTTTATTTGCCACTTAATTGGCACTGAAAAGTCTTTCTTTCACAGCTGTTTATTTCACACCTGCAAACAGGTACTCCATGCTACTAAATTTAGTTCAATGCATCCCTCTTTTTGGTTTTAATCTTAAAATAAATTACTGTTGCCATTCTGTTGAATATAATTGGATGAATAGCTGCAAGTCTGTGATACTATCACTAAAATTCTACATGGTACAATACACTGTTAAACTATTTTGCTTCATTATTGTATTAAGTTTGAAATTATCGACCCAGCAATTCAAGACAAACTAAGCCTTCTAAAAAAAGGAAAGAAGCATTTGATGATTAGGTGGACCAAAGTTCTCACTGCTTGTATCTTTGTTGAAGAGAGCTTCTTCCAATACTGCAAAAAAGTGTATCAGGGACACAGGAGAAGGCAACAGGGCAAGAGCCAACCACAATAGCTCCTAGTGCCACTGTCTGAGGACAAGTCAGTGACTGCCTAGAAGAGTTAAAGTGAGACAGGGAAAAGGTGGAGTTCTGACCTAATCAGGGAATAGATTTAAAAGATATCTGTGTGGGGAGAAGAGTTTTCTGTGGGCAAGAGAGAAGAGGAAAAGAAAAAACAGCTTGTAATATAACTTGGAGTGTATATGTGTATGTGTGTGTGTATGTAAGTGTGTATATATGTGTATGTTTATGTCAGGGAATTTGAACATTCTGGGATTTGTAAGGTAGAACCCTACAAGGCATAGGCATTTTCTGCACTTTCCTTGTACAATCTTTACTTTTATTTCTGAAGTGTGATATTAAAGGAGCTGACAAACCAGGACAAGCGATTCAGACAGCGTGGTATCCATATGCACTTTGAGAGCTGTGTGTAAATCCTGGGTTAGCCAGCTGGCTAAAGCTCTGTTTCCTTCTATGGGGACATGGGCAAACTGCTCTGCTCACTGCATTGTCACACAGGTTATGAAAAGGGAGGACATGGCATGCTGCTTTTTTTTCCAAAAAAAGGCATGTTGTACAAATTGGTGGCCAGGAACAACAGTGAACACAGGAGTCATGGAGCTCTGAAAGGTCACGGCTTAGAGATGGGTGGAGGTGCAACTCCATAGAGATCATAAGTGAAAGACCCTCTGTGGTTACAGCCCTACTCTGTGGAACTCTAAGAGTTCATTAAAATGTGGTGCATAGTCTTATTTACAAATATAAATTGTCACAAATTAAAGTTTTTAGAGCCTTCCACAGGACTCAGGTTTCTGTCACTAGAGAAGAGTTTCCTTTCATATCTACAGACATTATATATGAAATTTAAGTGTGACTGTTTATTGTGTTTTTTCACGTGTAATTTATCTGGATTCTGCAGGTATACTTTTTTTGCATTTGTTCTTTGGTGCTAATGTATTTTTTGTAGAATATGTGTAAATAGATATGAGCAAACTGTGTAAAAGTTATTCAGCTACCCAGTGAACCATGTAATCTGTTGATTCATAGAGACAACAGATAATAGAGTGAGATATTTGCTTTACACTGTCTGTATAGTATCTAGGCACAGAGTCAATTTGTGTCCTGTCGGGGCATGTTGTACCACACTATATTATCACTTTGAGGATAGGCAATTTGGGTAATGAATATGTGAGCTGGCTGGGGGTGGAGAAGTATATCTGATATCTATAAAGTGGAAATGTTGAACCAAGGTTTTGGCTTCACCCTCGTCAATTCAAAGCACTTTCATCACAGACAAGCTCTTTTGCTATCTTGGAAACAGTATTGTTTATTAGCTTCTATCTTTCCCTTTATCATATCATAAAAATTGAAACAATGCACTAAACACTGACACTTTCTTTGTACAGCAGGTATGAGTAAAAATGGCATCCCTTTGGGAAAACACAAAAATTAAATGGAGGTAAACAAGCATTTTGAGAGCATTTGAAAGAAAATAGTTCCTCTTTGTTATGCTTGATCCAAGGATCCATTTGATCAGGCTGTGCTTATGCTCATCTACTGCAACAGCCCATCACTACATTGCCGTTCCAGCCGCTCCCAACAGCCCTGGGGTTGACAGCTGTGCAAATGAGCAGGAGGCGCAGAGTATTGACAAATAGGCCACCCTCTGTCCACTCCCCAGAATATGCTTCACAGCATCAGATTTTTGTTTTCTTATTAATCCCTCTCTTAACAAATGATCTTGCAATCTGTTGACATTTGCATGACTTTTCCAGGATTCCCTAGATTCTTGACAGGTATTTACAAAACAGAATTTATGAAAGAGAGATGTTCCAGGGCTGAACTGCTTCCTCTACTCTTCCCTGTTGATGGCGTGTGGTGCAACGCAGGAAAATCTAGACCTAAGTTCTATGTCAAGTAACAGAATGAGGTTAGCTGTGTTACTCCCTGAATAGTTTGCCCTTTAATAGATTAATAGGTTAATAAATTTAAATTGTTTCTCTCTAGTACTGGTACAACTGAGATTGGTTGAAGATGGCTCCAGTATTGCTGTGCAGTCAGGGTAACAGATGAGTCTCACAATCAAATATACAGGTAATCCAAAGAAACTCACTAAACTGTCCTTAGAGTACCTAGAATCCGTCAAGCTGAGGTTAGCTCCATCCACCTCCTCTTCCCATCTTCTGATCCTACCATCATCACCTGGAGTCACAAATGAGATTTAAAGCCTTCAGAGGGGAGTGGGAACGAGCTATCCACCCACACTGCGGGTGACTGTCACATCAAGGAAATCTCCATACATCAGATATGAAGCCAAACAGCAAAGGCTTAAAATTGGAAAAGCTGGGTGAAACATATCAAAATCTTCCTTCTTTCCACACTAATGGTTGGTGATTTGTCCATAAGCAATCATTTCACTCACATCTCATTCAGACCTCCTGATAAGGCCTGCTTCTGACATCTTGATTGGCTTCACTTTGACAAAATTCCTCCTGTAGGTAGTCCCAGAACCTCTCTTCCCTTCATCCCCACACCTTCTACCACATACACCCAAGCTTCTTTAGCATCTTAATTGTACTTTTCAGGTAAGGCTGGCCAGCCAGAGAGCTACCCCTCTGAGGATAGCTGGGCTGGCCCAAGTAGGCACTCCTCTCCTTACATCTACAGTGTCACATCACCTTGGCCACTATGAGCAGTCACTGTCACAGAAAAAGGAGGCAGTGTGGTAAAAGTAAGGCTTAGTCATGATTCCTGCGGAGGTACAGAAGTGGGTTTTTTCCCCTCTAATTAGTGCTATTTATTGTCTGTGCTGAGAAGACCTGGTGAAGGTAAAGGTCAGCATTTTGATATTCATTGTACAAACACAACAAAAAAACAGCCTGTATTAGCGTAGTGGCCAATTAGTGTTTGTGACACTCAGTAGGAGTTTTTTGCAAGACATCTCTCAGCCACGGGTGCCACGTGAATTCAGCTTCTTTGTATGTCTTACACTAGAATACACCTTGGAACAGAGCATACAAGGAGGCAGCTTTTGATTGCATTAGAAACATTAATTCTCAGTTTTTAGCTGCTTATACAGCAAATTTCCTCAGCAATGCCTCATGCTGCTAGTTATTGCTAAAACATTTCTGGGAATATAGCTTGTAGTTACGTTTGCTCTCAGCTTCTGGTAATCTGTTGCAATCTGATAATGTACCTCTATCTCCAAGTACAACAAGGCAACTTGATGCTCATCCATCAGCCACATAGCTTAATGCAAGCACAGTCAGGGTGAGCTTTTAAAGGGACTGGATCGCCTCCCTGACTGGAACAATCTCTTGCTACTCAACCGTTGTTTCCCATCTCTAACAATCTCAGCAGCTGCAGTGGATGTTTTGGGCCCAGTTGGAATAATTGTGTCAAGGCTTTCATTTAGGCCAGGACAACTCCTGAGTTGTTGTGCATTCTGCTTGAGTTGGGGCCAACATGTTCAAGCATTGTGTATGGAATAAATAAAATGGACTAGGGAAAATGTGTTACTCTTACTTAGGCCTATCTGTTTCTCTTGAAAGCAAAAGATATCCATGGAGAAGATGAAGGACCGTGTGTCTCCTTTTTAATTGCACAAAATTTTAGTATTGGGGTGACTATCCTGACTATGGAGGACCTTCTTCTGATGGGGACTGGGACAGAACCCACTGTGCTCACAGCTTCCTGTCAGGGAAGTTTTTGCTGCCTTACTTGGCTTAGCTATTCCAGAAAAACCTAACAGAATGGTGAATTCCCCTGCCATCCCAGTACACAGATCTTGTGTGTACGGTATACACAGGAACACTCTGAAAAAGAAGTTAGAAAATGTCATGTGTACTGTGTACTATAAAAATTTCAGTTTATCTTGCATGTATTTTTAATGGCAGCCACTTTCCTACTTCCTTTTGTTCGATACAAACAGCAGACTTGTTCTTGAAGTAAACACTGTTTTAGTCTTCTGTTTTTTCCCTTTTATTTCATTTCAGTTTAGTTTAGTTTAGAGCTTCTGCCTGAGCAGCCAGGGAATATATATAATAGGGCATGAATACATTCTTATAAGTATTAGAACAAGTATGGAAACACAGAGCCCTTAGTGACCTTGCTAGTCCTCTGCTGATCACTTGTGTTTGTTGTTGTAGGAAGGCAAACATAAGTATAGAAGTGTTATTGAACAGAAAACCCTTCAAAAATTTCACCAGTCTTTTGTATTCAAGTCGCAGAGCAATAGGGGGCCACCCTGCTCAGAAAGCATACTTATGCGAGTATTAAGAACTGGCTGAGATAAGAAGTAAAGCTTAAGAGGCCTTCATCATTAGCTGCTACTGGTGGAGATTAGTGATCCTACTACAGGATTACAGATGGAAAGAGTGCTAGTGTTGGTTAATTGTTCATTAATGCTTGTAAAATAAGATAGCAGTAGTAAAACTTGCTATTGTCTGCTCTCAAAGTAAAACAAAATTGGATCTGCTTGTCAATAGCTGTATTGATGTTAACAGGAACATGTTTAACAGATCATTTTACAGTGTAAACTACTATCCAGCTCTTTCAACATTGAGATACTATTATCTTAATAAGAAATAATTTATGTTTTAAATAATCTGTTATCTGTATACGCACATTTTATCCTTTCAATTAGCAATGCCTTCACTAGGGCGCTTTTAATATTTCAGAGTTTGCGTGTGAATCTCAGGTGGAACATTACCTCCTTGTAGCCTCAAGGATTTGTTTTATTTACAATACCTTTAGAATTGCCATCCCTTATTAGCAGGGAAGGTGTATGGGCAGCTCCCTCTGCACGGCCTGCCCCAGTGAGGGACCAGCTCTGTCCTGTACCTCCTGTGGTGCCCCAAGCATTGCTCTGCAGCAGGAGCTGCTGGTGGGTGTCCAGCACAAGGACTTTCGGGCCACACATGCCTGCTGGACTGGACTAGCAGGAGTGGGACTGCTGCTCCTGGGAGCTGTGACATTTTCCTCCCACAGCGAAGTGGGTCATCAAGGATTCTGCAAACTGCAGTGTGGCAAAAAATGTTTTTTTGACAAGGACATACTTGAAAAGAAAATGAGACCCTCCCTTTCTATTAATAAAAAGTAAACTTCAAGTGAAATACTAATCCTGGAAACAGAAAAATATTTTCAATGAGATGATGTGTGTGAAGCATTAGTGTTTTCACAAAAAATTATTTCACAGCAAGAAATCTCAGCTGCTCAAGAAATAAAAGTAAATGTTTTAAAGGCATGTGTTTTAAAGGCTCAGGAAAACTGCACACTCCAGGTTACTTCCCTTGTAGGTGCTTGAGCATGAAAATTAAAGTCGCTGGGTCTTCACAGAGGACACACCCTGGGAGACTTCATCACAACCTCAGCAGATTTTCCTCTGTGTATCCTTGGTCAAAGATAATGGTTACAAAAATTGTTGAAGATTATTTGCTCTGCCCTGATCTTGGCTGCTTTATTGGTCCCTTGGCAGCAGTCAGAAGAGGCTGAAGGGTGGCTTTAGCCTAAGCCAGATGCCCGTGGCCCTGAGGGACTGCTGCAGCACTGAAACGCTGACAGGGTGCTGAGCAGTCCTGGCTGGGTCCCTACACAGGCAGCAGGAGAGGTGCTTGGCGGTGTGAAAAGCTGCCGTGCTCTGGTAACTGGTCTGAGAGGGGCTGCATGTATGGTGGAATAAATGCAAGTGCTTCTGCTGAATGCCACTAACTTACCTGCCCCAATACATCATCAGCTGATGTCAGAGACCACGTGAACCACCGTACTGGGGCTCTGGTGGAGGGGTCATTTACGGCTTCCCATTGCCCATCAGCTGCAGCCTTGTCTGTAAAGCAAACAAGCAGGCACTGAACTCCAGATGCATGTGTTGTCCCGTGGAGAAATTTGAATGCAACGATGTCTCTGTCAGTGGATAAGAAGTGATACTGCTGGTTAATTGCCTCAAAAATGTTAACCAACAGCTCATTAGTCTTAAAGATACAAACTTGATAACCCTTTTTATGTCGTGTGGAATGAGACGTGCATAAATAATTGCATGCTGAGACCTGCCACTGAGAGACATAAGATGTTGGTTTTAAGACAAAGAAAAACAAAACCTGACTGAAATATTTGTGAAGTTGAGAAAAATAAAAGTCTCAACCTCAGTTCACAATACAAACCCGAGCCTGGCCTTTCTGTAATGAGTGTTTTCATAGGAGCAACAAATAATAGCCAACTTGTCTATGCTGGAAGTTAACCCCAGTACAGAAAACCATCCTGCTCTTAATTTAGTAACTGAAGAAGAGAGTGAGAGATATTGTAACAAATGTTGGAGCTTTCCTTACTGTTCATGAGCTTTTCCTCTCCTACAGTTTATGGGTACTTCTTCAATCACTGCAGCTGTAAATTACCTTCTTAGCAAACTGCCCTAGATCTGGTTTGGGCAGAACCTCTGGGTCTGGCAGTAACTTTAGTTCAAACCATTCAGCAGTAGTGTGACAGGCAAAGAAAAATAAAGAAATCATTACTGTGGCTTTGTTACATTGATGGAAAGCTATGGATTTGGAGCATATCCCTCTGGTTCCTCCAGTGATATTAAGGGATGTGTAAGGAGGATACAACACTGCATGGTAGCTGCAGCTTAAAAGCAAAGCATGAGCAGCTGGACAAACATGCCTTGTAGCCAGATAATTTACAGAAAGCAGAGTGCTACATGAACATTTCCAACTTGGGGACATGGCAAGGTATTTTTATTTGAATTTTAAGTGTACATTAAGATATTCTTGTATGCAAGCACTGGGACTACAGCACTTATAGTCAAGCACTGGGATTGCAAATTATTGGAAGGTGGAAAAAAAAAAAAAAGGTTAATTCCTGGCAGAAATTCTCCAAACAGCTGCAGATAACATATAAAATAGGTGCTAGAGTAACTGTGTGATGCTGGTAGAGACCTTCAGGAAGAAACTCTTTGTCTGTACCAAAATGAGAGAACAACGAAGCCCCTCTGTGGCTAGATGAGAGAAAGCGTCTGAAGTGGGGTCTTGCCATTCATTCTACCTCATTACAGGTATCTGACTGATAGCAAGGCTGCATCTCAGTGCAGCAGCTCATTAGTAAGAGAAGAGTCTGACATTAGTTCAGATGTTGATCGATGTGACTGGTAGTGTGAAGTCTGGATTGTGTTGTCAGATGGAGCTTTATCATCTGCATTGCAGCCTGGTGGTTTACAGTGGAGAATTAGTTTAGGAGGTGTATTAAACTGTTTGCCAGGAGGTTTAATATCCACCAAGCCATTGTCTTACAGCATGGCATGGCTTCCTTTACCTACTATCTCATAAAAGGCCAGGTGTAAAGATCATGAAAAGGCAAGGGACATTTTCAGAGCTGCCTCCTAGAATCCAGGGCCTGCTCAGTGCCACGTGTTATGTGACATGAGAGAGACTGAAAGTTAGATCATGGTAATGGGTGAGTAGGTGCCAAAAACATGCCCAGTTGTTGCTGTAGCATGTGTCAGCGCAGCTCTTGGGTGGGACTAAGACTTTTGACCTAATGCCACATGAGAGATGAGAAAGGTCTTGTGTATCTCTGTTCTGTTGCAGCATTAATGGCAGTTTGCAATATCAAAAGCTTATCAAGCATGATGTGGCCTTCCAAGACTCTGTCCTTAGCATGCTCTGGATCGCCCTGTCCACACATGGCTCTGCTTCCACTGCTGCTAACGGACTGCTGGGGGAACATACCAACTGACTTCATGAAATGCTTTCCTTGATGAGATCTTCTTCCAGCTTGCCTGTACTAAATAGCTGATGGCTTCCTGCAACCTTTTGGACCCACACTTCATTTTCTTGTACGCTACAGTCGAGTTCCCTCGTCTTGCCTTGTTATGAGCCAGCACATGATGGGTGAGCTCCCAGCATGCCTTGAGGTACATCAAGAGCAACAGAGAAATTAAGACAGCAGATCTACTTCAGCAAATTAGCAGCAACAGCAGGCTCTGTTGAGGAAGTTCTTTTGCATGCCATCATTTTAGTTTTTCACTATGGAGTAGTTCTAAATGGCATTTATATTTAAGTCAGTTTATTATATTATTCCAGCCATATAAAGATGTACTAAAAATTTACCAGCTCAGGCACAAAATCTACTCACCCACTCTTTTCCAAGGTGATGATAATGGACCTCCTCCCTTTTCCTGCCTTCTTCCCTCAAATTATTATATTCTGCTTGCCTGTCGAAACAAATCACCCATCTTGGGTGAATAAAATTTTGCAAGGCTGCAGTATGCAGAATGACACAGTTGTTGGGGTTTTTTTACACTTTTTGCAATTGCTCTCTGCAGAAGATTTCATGCTCCT
Organism: Myiozetetes cayanensis; assembly: GCF_022539395.1. Classification (NCBI taxonomy): domain Eukaryota; kingdom Metazoa; phylum Chordata; class Aves; order Passeriformes; family Tyrannidae; genus Myiozetetes; species Myiozetetes cayanensis. Next base: position 15,895,584 of record NW_026086826.1, on the reverse strand, counting down.
TCCTTAATTTTTGTATGCAAGCCATTTACTGAATTCTGACACATATAACTTTGATGCAACTCTGACAATGCAACACCATTTTTCTTCTATGAAGAATACTTTTGACATTATTTTCTGATAATTTCTTTAATTAAATCAAAAAAGTAACCAGAAAAGAATGGCTTAGATCAAGCTTTTCTTTTTGTGCCCTCAGTTTCAAAGTTCTTCCCCACATTTTTGCACTCAATGGAAATTTTAGCCAAATAAAGTTGTTAGAAATTACATTTTACTGTGGTGTTTGTACACAGACCAGCATGTCCAGTACTGGGCACTGAGGGGTGACTGGTTTTAAAGGACCAAACTCTGCCTGATAGAAAAGACTGATAGCAGCTGGACAGGATACATCCTGCTCCTGACCTCCTCTGGCCTTTAGGTACCTCAATATCAACAAAAAATATTTAACCATCACCCACTCGAGCTGTGGTGTGTGAGGGGATATGGATTGGTCTCTTTCACTGACATGTTCCAAAAGGAACAGCATGAAACCTGAGTTCCTGCCAACATTTCTGGGTGTCCTATGAGCCACCTACCCTACAGCTTTTCCTGCAGGAGGATTTTTCTCCCCTTTGTGAAGCAACTCACCACAATAAACTTCCAACATTTGCCCCAAACCAAGGACTTGGTTGTGCATTTTGCAAATGTGTTGTTTTGGGCACTTTACCTGCTTTCTTTTCTATTCAAAAATCAACATGACACTTGCAAAGTAGCTCTTTTCCTCACTTCCTTGCCTCCTGCATTGTCAGAGATGCTGAAAATCAAAAATAAAGTAATCAGTTATTTTAAGCCAAAGCTTGAAAGGGTATTAATTCAATGGGATAAACTGCAGTTAAGTAACTTTTATCAAGCAAGCTGGGTTAGATAGTTAAAAGAAAGAAAAAAAACCTCTAGAAAACATACAGTAGGTAGCAGTTTATGTGTCAAGAAAACTGAGAGAAATTTTGACACTCTGATGTCTAGCAGATAGCACTTAAATCATTTTTCTCCAAACTTCAGTCATAAAACTTCAAAGAGTTTTAGCCATAATACAAATTTTTAGACTAAGAAGCGGTGTTTGAAGTTATTTTATAGGATTTTGCTGTAAGGGCTCAAATTGATTTGTAGTAAGATAAAAGAAGAAAACTTTATTTTCGAAGCTTTGTCGGAAAAAGCTTAGCTTCCATTGGCCGTTTTGCCAATATGCCTTGAGGGGATGATGATGTCGACACGGATATTATATGCCTATACGAACTGAACTGAGTTTACACCTCCTGCTGTTTGTGTTATGGTTAAAATCTGTCACAAAACTGGCAGTGATTTATTAAATGTTTAATGAAGTAAGACAAAAACTTCAAGAACTACAAACGGAAAAGTAGAACATCACATTAAAGTATAATAATATAGGTTACACTTCTGATTTTTTCATATTTCTTTTGCTAAAAATGTGAAAAACACAATTAGAAATCAAGGCAGTATCAAAAGATTATGGGGTGTCACAGATCAGTCTACCAAAGGTTGTGCTTTGCTTGTTCACTTTTTTCTTTCTAAACAGAGGAATGAAAAAAAGAATATGAAATAACAGTATTCTCACAAAAAAACCACAACAAACCAACACAAAGCAAAACTCAAGCCAGCATTATAGAGTATGAAGTCTCAGCCACAGAAAATTTTCCCTGTTAGGTTTTCAGACGATCAATAACAAATGTGACTCAGTGCTATTTCACTATTGCTTCATGTCTTCAGTTAGAAGAATATTCTCCATGTTGCACATTTTAATGATGTTTTTCTAATAAACTATTTTTAATTTTACCTAATGAACTTAATTGGAATTATTATTTATGTTAGAAAGTAATTCTTGAATGCAAATCTCCAATTTATGTTATTTTCCAATAGCTTTCAGAAATTATCTCTACTTGTGATACAACTTTATGTTTTCCATGTTCTAATAAAAGACAATATTTGTATAAGTTTCCTGTCTGTCAGTGCATGTGACTGTTAAAGCTTGGCAAGGGTATTCTTGCACTTTTTGGCAGAGGTTATTTACATTTCTTTGTATAACAGAGACTAAGTCTATATTTTAGGTTTAATTATTTTTCATTGTAAAATGTAATTCCTGTTGTTTGACTTGCCTGATTATTTATGTACGTCCTGAACTAAAAATTCATTAAACACAGCAGGAGGGGGTTTAAGATTACAAATTCATGTTTATTCTGTTATTTAACTCAAAGGATATCAGCCATCAGTACATCCATACCAACACGCTAATTCTCTGTGTGATTTATGGTGAACTTTGTGGTGCTGTTATGCCTCATGAGCCATTCTAACCCAGGTTGCTCCTCAGGCTGCTTCCTCCTGGTTCTCCCTTGTCCTCAGCAACATTTTCAAATCCAACACTTTTTGTCTCCAGGAAAGCCATCAGAGCAGCAAAAAGTAGAATTCCTATCCAAGTCCACATCGTGCTCTGCCTTCCAGAGGTGTTTGCCCTGGTCTGTTGCAATTTCATGCTTTCAGACTTCCAGGGTACCAACATAACCCCCTGGCCGGCTGGCCCTGACCAAGCCAACCACCCTGCTCTGGGTCACTCGCTTTACATTTCTGTTCACCAAAGATGGGAACATTAATTTGTTAAATAAAGAAGGCTTTCACACAGTGTAGATAAGCACAACAGCCAATGTAATTGGCAGACCCCTCCTGCCATGAATGACTCGACCTTTTTTCCCTTCCTGCCCTTTGCAGGGTTTGGCTCTGTTTGCAGAGGTTTTGGCTCTGCTGTTGTATTGAAGATCCTGCACTTTAAACTGCTTTTTTTTGTCTCCTTTTGTATATTGGTAAATCAAATTAACAGCGACAAACCCTGAAAGTTCTCCTTAAAAAAATACTGATAATAAAAAACCCAAAATACAGTCCAGTAGACAATGCTTTAATCCTTCATCTGCTGCTGCTTGTTCCCTGCTCATCAGGTGAAGGGCTGGGTGGCAGTTGGCCTACGAGTGCTCAGCAGCCTGAGGGTGGTCACAGAGAAGAATCATGTTTTGAGCTATTTATCAGGTAAGTTTAGATGTGGGAAGAAAAGCTTGTGGTTGCTCATTTTTGCCCTCACTACAGGATGTCACTGCCTATGGCTAGGGCAGATATATTCAAGGTTGCCATAACGCAGCACAGCAAAAAAAGGCAAATGACATTGGAGATATCCTTAATCCCTGGCCTTATATAAACTAATCTGCTGGGTTTTTGAAACAGGTTTATTCTTTCAGCTAGTTTTTAATCAAGTGAGTCTCATATTCCCTGTAATATATAAATGATCACACAATAATTCATACCTCTTTTTTTGTTGCTTAAAGAACAAGACGTAAGTACTAGCTGAGTGTTTTTACTATCATGTCTCATTTTTTTCAGCCAGCTATGTATTGTCAGAGGTTTTCCTGCTCATAAAACAAGTACATGGCAATTGGCTCCAGGTAACTGTTCTCTTTTTTGTTTTTTCCCCAACCTTATGGTGTGTGTTTGTGTAATATGAACTCACTTGTCTCCCCAGTTCCAGTCCAGTATTTCTGGTAAGCAGGCTACCCTTGTCTCTCTGGGACTCTTCTGAAGGGACCCTGGAAAGAAGTGCAGTGTTTCAGACTTTATTTTCATATTTTAAATGGATTTTAAAATATACTCACGAATTCTTTCTTTGCTTCCCCTGGTCTAAGCATTTAAAAAACCCCAATGTGTTTGTCAGTGTTGAAGAACATCACTATGAAAGAGGGTATCTGGACTCCTCGTGTTCCAGCAGAGATCTGCAGAAGTTAGTGCCAAATTCATTTTTCAACCATTGGACTGCCCCATTTTGAAACCCAGGACACCTAGAGACTACAACAGAAAAACCCCTATCTTTAATTTGTTTTCAGTCTCTTAGAAATTAATACTGAGAGTTTTATGTCCCTCTTGTAAAAAAAAAAAAAACCAACCAAAAAAAAACCAGTAACACCTGCTTCCTTTAAAAATGTACGTCCTTAAAAAAAAAATAAAAATAAAAGGACAAACTTGGCCCCGGGGTAGGCAGTTCTGTGGAGAGGTGGCAGAAACCTTAACTCCAGCCTGGTCTGAGCCCGAGTGCTGCGTGTATGGTCGTGCCTTAAAATAGGGGCTTGAAATCACACCGAGCAGGATCTTTATAATTGTTTCTTTGCAAAATGAAGGGTGCGGCGTGCTCCCAGCACAGCACGCGTGATGCTGTGCTCCAGCCGGGGTTCCATACTCCCAGTCGTTACTAAACTTGCGAACTACTCATGGGTCAGGATGTCGATGCAAAATACAACGATCCTTCCCTCCGGTTTAATCCATGGGACATCTAGTGGTGGGCTCCCAAATAGCACCGGGGGACCCGGCGCCCCCGGCCGCAGCGGGGCTGCCCGGCGGGGAGGGGCAGGATGGGCTGGGGTGGGCAGGGCAGGGGGGAATCAAACCTCAATATCTGCCGGGCCGGATTCCTCGGCATTGCTCTCCTCCTCCTCCCACGTAAATGGGGTTGGACCTTGGATCCACAGGTGAGGCAAACAGGCGTCCTGTCTACCCAGGCACTGATACAGCCTTTAAAATTACTGGGGATGAAGGCATGTGACGTGCTGTTGGAAAGCTTGTTAGGTGGAAAATAATATCAGGAACATTTGAAAGAACATTAAAAATATATGTGAAAAACAAGGTGTATGTATATGTAAATGTATGTAAAAAACAAGGTCATTTGAAGATCTGGACTTTAACCTGAGCATATTCTTTAGGAGGATTTGTTTGGAGAGCAGTTATGTTACTGGGCTCATTATGGAAAGCAAGCTCCACCACTAATGGGGGCAGCCACAGACACTTTGATAGTACTGTATCTGGCATATTAATGACTTCAGTCCTGGTTTTTTATTCCATACTTCACATATTTATTTTTAAGGAACATAAATTCATAATGGGACAGGAGATATCATAGCTTTCCTATACATGTAACCTTGCAGAAATTTTGAATAGGGGTGTACTTACCTAACCTATTCTGCAAGGGGGACCTCCACTGCTCTAGCCTACACTTCTTGTGTATCTCAAACTCGTAGTCACTCTGAGGTTTAGATGTGCAAGGTGTTCAGTCCCAGCCTGTCTTTATAAAATAACAGTAAACTGACCCATCGGCATTCAGCTTTCCTCAAAATTTAGTTCCCCAAAAGAGCTCCTGCTTATTGGAAATGGATCTCAGAAATCCACAAATTGCACTTCTCCCCTATGATTTTTGTATAATTACAGACATGAGTCCTGCAACATGTCCATTAGCAGGTTAATGAGGTAGAAACTATTACAATTCCAAAGGTTATAACAGATTTGTTTCAGCATGAAATGAAGCTGAGTGTTAAAATGTGATCTCTCCATGCCAAGATACTTGAGTGCACCATGTTAATTATTGCTAAAAGAGCTGGCCTCTGTCTCCCGATTAACAAACAGACAATTCCTCCAACAGAACAGCTTTCCTCTGGGAGGTGTTACCACGTGTTGGCCACATGCAGCCCCAAAAACTGAGCTCAGTGGAGGCAGAGGCAGACCTGCCTGGGCTGTGGGCTCCCAGGGCTCACTCCTCCGAAAGGGGTGCTAATTTGGAAAGAGACACATCCCACATCATTTAAATTAAAAGATTCAGAGTACTCTTTCCTTCAGGAGCTAGATGATTTTACTTTGTAAGTGATTTTCATAGAAATCATCCTTTTGGCCTATTATAGTTACATTTCTGTGTGACATTACGCCACAACCTCAAGGGGACCTACTGAAAAAAATCACCCTAGGGTGCTACTGACAGGGATACTCCCCTTCCTGGGAAGAAGAGGATGGGTTTGAAAAAGACAGAACGTGGCTTCCCAGCCTCTACAGAAAGGGCACTAACACTGTGTGGAGGTTGTCATCTGTAGGACTGGCTTGTGAACTTTCTGCTATTTGCTCCCTGGCTCTCACTGCACCCTGCTCTACAGAGCACTCACTTCTGCACAGGTACCTGCTCCTCCTGTACTGGCATCACCCTCGAGGCCCCTCACTGCTGACTGTGGGTTAAAATGCTTCGTAGCATTCCTTGCCTGAGCCACACGGGGAAAGGCGCCTCCCTTTTCCCCACATCAGTCCTGGCAAACTGTTTGCACCAAGAAAGATTTGGACAGGTACAAGAAAAATAGGATTTTTTAAAAATTAGCATCCACTACCAAAAAGATTGGCCCTACCTCAAATGTTCTTACTGCATATGCATACTGAAAACTACTGTAATATATAAAATATACTGTAAATGTAAGTACTTACATTCACATCCTTCTTTTCGCCCTTGCTGGAAAAGCCCCCCAGGCCTTCCATGAGCTGAGAGAGGACTGGCAAAGGTAGCCTGGTAGCCTCCAGTTTCAAAACTGTGCAAGAACTCTGTGTGTGTCAGATCTCTGAGACCTTCCTACCACCTCCCTAGGTGGTACTCAGAGCCAGTACACTCCTTCTCAGACACACGCTGGACCACAGCACCGCTCCACAGCTACCAAGGCACATACATACCCCCCAAAACGTGGAATGGCGACTCCATTAGTTTCATCAAACTTTAGTGAATGCAATAACACAGAAGGCTTCATTCTTCTGCAATTAGAGATATTGATAAGAAATTTTGAAACCTCAAATGCTTTCACAATGCACAACCATCTTATTTTCAGCCAGCTGTAGTTACAATCCTGGTAACTATGTCAAAGCCACAGGCAGAGAGCATTGACCGATGATTTAAGTCAATATACATGACATTAATGAAGGTATTGGATAGGTTTTTCTCATGGAAGCAGTGAATATTTCACATTTTGAAGAGTTCTGATTAATCCTGTCCTTCCCCTGAATTCAGGGGCATCAGTTTGTAATGCCATAACTTGTAATAAACATGTTCTACAGTGCCTCAAAAACTTTTGCAAGATGGATGTTTCTACAAGAAGTATTTTGTTCCTCCTGTAGGCTTTTATCTGGCTAAATCTGCTCAATATATTAATTAAATATAAACTTCAAAACAGATCTTGCAGTGTTCATCGACCAATAATAGGTGATGCTCAAGTATCCTTTCTTAAATTCATTGTTCTGTTTTCTCTGTAGCATAATACACAACCAAAAGGGATTTGTAATTAATCTTCTTAATATCATATCTAATACATTTAAGTTGAATTAATTTATCTATTTGTTGTTTGTCTCTTTCAAATAAGTCATGCTTTAAATCACAACTTGTGTACAACTTCCCCCCGATGAAATCCAGTTGGAAACATAGTCCTTTGGGGAGTTGCACAGTCCAAGACTGCATTTGTGCCTTCTCTTTGGGCAGCTCATTGTTCACTGTCTCCATAAGGTGTTGTTCCTGCACTATGTTTCGGGGGTAAAGTTAATCTTGTATCAATAGCTCATTCACATCAGCCCAGAGAATCCATGCAGCCAGCTCTTGCTCCCACATCTTCATGTTGGAACTGCCCCATTCAGTCATGGTTGTCTTTGATGTCCCTCCACTCTCAATAGGAAGAGATAGCTGCCTCAAGGCAGTTCCTTCAGGAGCTGGACAGAGGCTTTTGGGAAGAGGACATCAATAGCAGTGCATAGGATGTTCGGTGCTGCATCTTGCAGGTTAACCACAAAGCTGGGTATGTGCCTCACAAGTGCCACCTCTGTGAAGGTGATGTGCATGTTAGGTTGACTGCATGCAGGCAGTGGGAATGCCTAGGACTTTCTAAAGACCTGTGATCAGAAGGGCTGAAAATCCCACCAGGACAGGCCAGAGAAATCTGGAAGGGTATCTCTGTCTCCATTGACTATTGAGGGAAATTTAATTGCTAGTTTAGACCAAGTACCTGGTTGCAAGTGAGATGAATTCTCCCCCATGTCTTTACAGGGTGAGAGCTTGCAGAAAGTCTTCTGCAGTAATTGCCTGCATCCATGTTTATACCCCCAGTAAATGCAAAATACCTTACTCCTTTGCACACATGCAATTACTGCCACTGCACTGTAAAACTATCCCCTCGTTGTCTCATGGTACCTTATTCAGGTACCTTTAATCTTGGTGTCTCCTGGCTCCCAGTTTTGCTAATGCACTGCCTCTTTTGCCTGACATAGTTCACTGAGGCTGTGTACAGGTGTTAGATCCACCTGCATGAACAGCCTGAGGCTTCGGTCTTATCAAGTACAGAAAAACCTGATCCCTGCCTGTGCAATCCTCCACTCTAAATTCCTGCTGGCAGTCACCTGGTCTCTTAACTTCCAGTTACAGGTTGGAACTAAAGCCTGCTGAGGCTGTGGGAGCCCTTCCCTTGATTTCCACGAGCTCTGGATCACTATTTCCTGTCAACCACATGTGTAGACAAATATCTGAACACCTTCACCTAAGTAGTTCAGATAATCAGAGTACTATTGCATTTATATATACATTAAAAAAAAACCCCAGACATTTAGAGATATTATTTATTCTAATTCATGATTAAAAACAAACCAACCCTTCTATGTGATTGGAAAGGGCTCAGATGACATCTGTTTACCAATTTCCTCCTGGTAATATCACCTCCACAGAAATAACTAAATCACCTTCACATTCCTCTCGGTGAAGCCATTAAGCCTAGAAACATGCTGGTTTGGGCAATACAGAAATCAAAGTGGTAGCACAGCAGAGAAGATCTGTGTTAAAGAACAAAAATCCACAGGCTGCTTCAAATATCAACAAGGAACCCTGAAATTTTCTATCAATTTCTTTTCATGGCCTTGTGACATTTTCAACTAAAAACTATATTGCTTAACATCAAGGCACTTTGAGACAGCTTCAGTTGGAAAAGGTAATTTTTGAGTGAGACTCAGCAGAAAAAGGTAATTTTTCAGAGAGGTTCACTGGAAAAAGGTAATTTCAGAACCAATTGCTGCATTCTTTTGCTGTTATTTTGTCTCTTTTCTAAGTAGCCCTAATGTCATTCATGGGCACACTATGTCAATACATCAGTACCGGCTAAGTCGTTTGTGCAAAGTAAGTTTACAGAAACTGTAGCTTTAGGCTATGTTATTCCAGGACTGTGAAGATCAAACAATGCAATTTCACTTGGAAGTTTCATCAATTTTGCATCAATGTTGATGCCAGAGCAGGAGACCTGCTCACAGAATCATAATTTCATCCTACTAAAACTTTTGTTTTTGATAGAGAATCTAATTTCATATGATAGGTTATGCAGTAATACCATGTATCCATAATACCAGTCTACCAGAGCCATATTGCTTTGCTATAAATTGAGGCGAAGCTAGAGAGGAGTTTTTAATAGCTGATCTGAACCACATCAATTTATACTATTTCGGGATATGAAGGGCAAAACCCCCCAGTTTTTGAATGCAGGTGTTATTATGTGTTATTTGTACAAGTGGAAGAAGAAGAACAACAGAAAGCCCAGAGCTTTCATCTGCTTATTTTCTGAAAGCTTTGGAAAGGGAGTAATGTATTTCAGCTTTAATGGCTTGAAACAAAAATCTCTGAAAATTATTAGCCCCCTCATACATGTATCCTTTGATTGTAGCTCTTCAGAGAAATGAAATAAGTCTTGCAATGAGAGCCGCAAAAGTTTAGGTGTGCATGAAGAAACATTACAAAGCCTTACATTTTTAAGTAAAATAGCAAGAATGATGGTCAAAGAGTTAATTCCACCCTTTTCATTATGCTTACCTATATGGTGAATATCAGATTTTCATTAATTTCCTCTTTGCTATGTAGACGCTCAGAGTATCCAGTGTTCAGCAGCAGACTGGGCATTGTGCTGGGATCCTGCACACAACACCCACCTTCGGCACCTCTGCAGTGAGATTTGCTGTGGCAGGGACATGCTAACTTGAAGGACAGGAACTGTCTTCAGTTTTAAACTGCTCAGCTTTCCAAAGCTCTATATTGGCTTCCTGCAGAAACAAGGCACAGGTACATCCTTCAGCTCAAAAGCCTCACCCAAGGCAGTAAACCACCCACTCGTTGGTGAGGAGCTTTTCAGAACTGGGATGAGAGGGATAAATCCACTCCAAAGTCTCACACATCATTTAGAAATTAATGGTTCTATATTTCCTGCTATTTAGGTTCATATACAGCTGTCACAGTAGTTTCCTGGAAGCACACAAACAGGCTTCCTGATAGGGAGGCTCTCAGGATACAGTATTGTAGTGGTTCATTTTTGGAAATTCAGCCTAGCTAAAGGTCACATTCATGAAAAAGTTATGTAGCATTTATAGATTACTTTTTTTTTTTTTTTAAACTACCCAGGAACATGTGGATGAACTTCTCAAAGTAAGTATACGCTTTTCCAATCCATTACACTTCTTTTTTCCCCTGAGTGCAAGCAGCTACCTTTCTGCCACGCTCCCAAGGATGCACAGGGCAAAAAGGGGGCAGGAGTAATCTCAAAATCTATTCCCTCCTTCAAACACATAAGCCGTTTTACAATTATTAAAAGCAAACCTACTGAAAAGACAAGTCCATAGTGTAGCTGGCACAGGCCCACTGCAGGTCATGCTCTGGGCACTTACAGCATAGTGCAACTCTTCCCCTCTGCTGCTCTGGAAAGAGAAACATATGCCCAGCACGCCTCACACTGTCCCATTACCAAACACACACAGCAAAACTCATGCCAGAAAAAAGACAGGCACCTGAAACTCCACCCATTGCTTAGGCAGAGATAATGCCTCTTCTGTGAGCACGCAGAGAGGCTGTACGTTACCTGCTTTTGGTGGCACTTTTCTGTTGTAGGGCTTGTTCCTTTCTGTGCAAACAACTGTAATGTTGTGGTTCTCAGCACACAGTCTCTCCCTTCTACCCACACTTCTACTGTCCTCACATTATACCTTCAAGGGAAAGAATGGAATTGCTTACTTTTTCCAGGACTGTTGATATGTCAAAATAGGCTGCACTCTGAGATGTTGATTGATTCAGATTATGTACCTTTCTAATTTATTTTTAACTTGAAGGATGGATATTCCTGTCAGATCAGAAGGAAAAAAAAATCAAATTAATCATTCCAAGGTACAATTGAAAGATGCCCATTCAGAGTTTCAAATGGTGGTAATTTCACTTCAAAAAATTTGCTTTAAGACGCACATTATAGGGCAGAATGTTTAGCTTTAAGATGTAGGAATGTCCTGTGACTGTAACACCAATGAGCACGGCCGGTGATCACCCTGCCCAAGGTCCACTCTCAATAAATCCCATCAATAACATGAGTTTATTAAGAGAGCCTAAAACAGCAGGGAGAGGTGCCACCAAATGTGGAGCATCCTCGTGGCTCCTGCTACTCTCCATCTCCACTCCCCTTGGAAAGGACAGCGTTTGTAGAGAAACATTTCACTGTAAAGAGAAACTTCCACTGAGTGAAAGGAGAGCCAGGGTCTCTCTAATGTTTGTCAGAGCTTAGGAAGACGAGTCCTCTGTGCTGTGGGAGCAGCACTTGCTTGCTCTTTGGGTGGAAGAGCTGCAGGACATCTCACTGCTGCTCTCGCCTGCATGGGCTGGGGCTGTGCCGTGTATTTGGGTGAATGCTGACCTCTCCACAGCCCATACCACACCCCATTTGCTCAGTGGAGAGAACGAACACCAGGAGGATAATTGATTAGTGAGAGAGGGCAAAAGTCTGCTGCACAGACTTAAGGCATTTTATTTTTGCTTTCTGCTTTCTTTTTATCTCCTCTTTCTCATGTGGCTGGCTGGGCTCCCTTTATTCTGCAGCTGTGGTGCTGAATGCTGATGACAGTGTGGCATTCATTTTAGGGGCAGTACATGCAGGCTGTGAAAGTCTGACCTTTAGGAGGGAAAATGAGTGGAGACTGGGGTTTTATGGCTGAAAGATAATAATGCTTTACCTCTTAACACTTATTTGGGTGAGGGATGTTGATATACATCTAGTCCTTATGTGTACATTTGAGCAGTTCAAAGCAGGTGTCCAAAGGAGCAGTAGCAGTATCAGTCATTGATAGCTCCTTTGTGTTTTAATCTTGCCCTATTTTTATGGGTTTTTCCTCAAATCCTCTTGCCAGTTCTAGGCTGCTGATGACTTGATACTACTCAATCTCAGATGTGATGCTATAAATATGATCCAAAGATGGGTTGATCCCAGGACCAAAACTTTAGGTATTAGTGACAAGTGCCTAACAAAGAGTATGTGCTGAAAGTTTCTCCAAGTGCCCAGTGCTGGAGGGCTCCTCTCTTGGATCCCAGGGGTAGTTCCTGGCCTGGTTGTTCCTGAGGACACGTTGAATCATACAACAGGTTCCACACCATCTCAGCACAAAGTCAGCCTCTAGGGAAGCCATATATTAATATATTCCTAATCAATATGCATGCAAAACTGCAAAGCAAGACTTTCAAGACTGGCAGTGCTGGGCCTGGGTCAGTATCTAGTCTTTAAAAGCCATTAACAGACAGACCTTGGAGGAAGCCAACATTCCAACATCAATGTGCCCAAAGAGGTTGATTTTGCAGAAGTGGTAAGCATGCAGATATGAAACACTCAAACATGCCACTCACTTTTGAAAACTTGAAGATAAAAAGGTTGCAGTTTAGGTCAAATTTAGAGGAAAATAATTTGATGAAATTTGAAATCTTATATTCTAATATTATGTGCAAACACATTTACTATAAATAATAGGTATATTTATGTGCACATTTATGTGTGTATGTATACGTGTGAATGCATACATATACATACATACACACACACACACACACACACACAAATATATAATATGCCTGTAATTTAAAAAATAACCAAAAAAATGTGTGGAGGAAGCGAGAGAGAGGAGAGTGAGAGAGAGAGGTAATATTGGAAATGCAAACAGACCACCAGCCCAGGGGGTGAGAGATGCTCCCATTACTTATCTGGAATATGCTGATGGCCTCAGCCCAAGTCCTGACAGACATGTCTGCCACGTCACCTCAGTGGCAAGGCTTGTCACAAATTGAGGGCACGTTTGCTCGCAGACAGCAAATAAAGCCAAAGATTGAATGGCTACAGAAGCATTCTTACCCTGGCTACTAATTTAGGGTTCCTGGTATGTCCTGGGTCCATTGGCGGTGAGGACTATCGAACTAGCATCTGTCAAACCACACACTAATTGCACTGAGACAAATGGAAAAATATAATTTGCAGGTTTTGTCACGTGGCAAAGTACAGTATGACGACCTGGCTGAGAAATACTTGCCTTTGGTTTCTGCTTCCCATGGAAAGCATATTCTATTAACATTTATGTTTATAATTATCCTGCAATTTTATTTAGGTTCAGTTGAACAGAGGCAAAACATGGCAGTTTTCTCACAGATCCGAGCAGCTGATGGGCAAAGGTTAATTTGTCAGTACATGGACACATTAGCTTGTCACATCTGTTATTAATTGCAAACAGATATATTAGTCTAATTAAACATTGCAAAGGACTGACCTAAATTGTTCAATGGTCTGTAGCTACATATATTCTGCTATTAACACACTTCATGTTTCATGTTTAGCTTTTGCATACTGATGAGAAGTAGCATTCTTAATTGTAAAGCTAGTTATGTGTCTCGCAGTCACCACTTACTGCTGGTACAGTTAATGTGCTCCAAATGTAAAAATAAAACACATGTGACACAGCCATGTGAATTTTCTGTCAAATAGCAGCCATTCCTCCTCTCCCGTCTCCATTGCTCGCCTTCCTAAATGATTATTTTCCTTGGCAGCTGTCTAAGTGGCTTGTCGCAGTCTAATTTCAAACCTCATTATTAGGACAAACAGTTGCGGCGCATCAATAGCCCATCAGGATTAATTAAACTGGGAATCAGCAGCTGACTGTTAATCAGATCATTTGCAGTTGATCAGTGTAGGGACTATCATCAAGATATTACTGTAGTCATTTTTTATTATGTGTCCACAGCTTGTAACAAACCCAGTAATGGCTTGATACAAAATATTTGCCTTGCAAACAGCAGCTTCTTAGCAAGTGTTGGGCAGCGCAATTACTGCTTCAAACAAGATAAGCTCCAAACTGTACATTCGTGACCTGATTCACTTTGTCCTGCTGGCTTTAGATGCTCCACTGCACGGGAATAGGCAAACCTCTCCTTTGGTGGAAGCATATCTGCTCTTAAAGTGCAGGATACTCAGCACATCACCTCCTCTACCCTTGGTCTCACCTTCCTAAAGCACAGTTTCCTGAAAATACACAGAAGGAATTTTTTTTTATTCTAACACTGCTTTTTCTACCATAATTCTCCAGAAGAGAATAAATTGCTGAAGGACTGTCTCTCCACATATCATTTGTGGTCAGTATAATCTGTTACAATGACATGCAAGATCTAGGGAATCTAAAAATCACTACTGAAAAAAGGTGACAGAGAGAAAGATGGTTCAATTAATTTCTATAACACAGAATTTTGCTTTAAAAGCAAAATTAGAAGATATGTTTCCTAAGTACATATTTTGCTTAAGTACTTCCCAGAAAAGTAACTAACTTTTAACTTACTATGGCAATAATTTTTTAAAAATTCATTTTTATATACAAAGACTACAATCTGGCATGATTTGAAAGTTACCTTTAGCTATTACAGTGGTTTTTCACAAAGAGTGCTTCTGGGAATGGCTTATTTACTCTCTGAAGCAAACTCAAACACAAATGGGAAGTTAGCAAAGGGCAGCCATAAAGGGAAGTTTATTCCTGATGGAAATGCCAAAGTAGAAGGTTTCTGTATTGTATTCTTCTGTTGTGTGGACAGACAGAGAGGTGACCACAGCAGAAAGATATTCTGAAGGAGGAAAGAAAGAAAGAACATAATTCAAGGCAAGTCCCTATCTCAGAGGGTATAAAACAGAAGGAGGGAAACTTCAACTTCATCATCATGTAGACAGAGTCAGAGTGGAAGTGATATATTTGCTCATCTTTGCACTCAGGGGAGGCAAGAAACTATATATTTACCTAATACATATGGTTATTTATAATAAAAAATAACAAAATTATAGTCTATGGGATTTGTTTGAGTCCATAGACAAGGAAATTCAATCAAGGTGAATTTCCTGTGCCAAGACAGTACCCCAGATATGGCAGGAGGAGGCACCATTTTTGATGCATGTCTACATGAAAACAAACAAGAAGGTAGGAAAAGCTGCATATCTATGTGCAGTATCCTCAAATGGTCTTCAAATAAGCAGCGTATCAATCAGTAAGCTTTCTTGTTCTTATCTCTGCAGCCCTCATGGAGTTCATGAGATATACAAATTCCTTTGCACATTATTTTCAGTGACCAGTGGTTACTTTGAGGTGATGCCCTTGTGCCCTATGAATTCTTGAGGGCTCCAAAAAGGGACTTGGACTTTGCTTTTGGCCCTGCTTACACTACGGTCAGTTGCCCAAGAAAAAGACAGAATGGCACAGAACAAATCTCTGTGGCTAACAAGTTTGCTAACAGTGAACACAGAGCCTGACAGGACCCTCAGGCCTCCTTCTCCCTGCCAGCTGGTGGCTCACCACGTTTCCAGGGCTCCAGTGGCCCTTCTCAGCCTGTGCCCCACTGGGGCAGCCACCAACAGCACCCCACTGGGGTTCATTTCTTGTAGTAGCCAAGATGAGAGAACACCAAAAAATAATGGTCAAAATGCTCCCAGCACCTTGAGGAGAAGGGCAGCAGGGGCTTTCCCCAGAAAATGGTGCAATTTGAGCGTGTTGTAGAGGCTCTGGCCATTTCCTATAAACTGTATTTCCACGCTTTAATGATCATTTTTCCAAACAAAGCCAGAGGAGAAGTCTACCCAGGACCCAAATGTCTACTCGGGGTAGCGATGCTAATTTTAATATGTGCCTGGTGGCTTCATTATCTGAGATTACAAAGATGGTTAAGTAAAATGACATACTTTATGTTGTTTAGCCAACATAAAATACCCCTTAGTGTGAGGAGTGTAAGGAATGTGTCATTCCTCAGTATATTATGGCAGAAAAAAGAAGCTGGTATTAGAAGAGGAAAAATCCCAGTTCTGCTGTTTCTTGCCACCCTATCAGCCTCGTGCCCTAGGCAGGAGCCGTGTTTGCTCACACTGGAGGGCTGCCCCCAGACAAAGTACACGCAAGCAGCTGATAACACACATGCCCCAGGCACTGCGGTTTAGGTGACAATGAGGTCAACTCTTTACATTACAGATTTAAATAAGGCTCGATTTCTGACTTATCTTGCCACAATAGAATTAGAGGTGTTTGCTATTAGGAAATATATCAGAAAATGTGCGTCTGCCTTTAAAGTATATGACATGCCTCTTCTCCTAGATGATAATCGCTGGAGGAGCTGTGGAGGCCATGGTGACTAATGCTATGCCCATATGTTCTGGATGCAGCCAGTAGCACAGTAAATTTTTTGTGGGCAATCTTTGATCAGCTTCTGACACTGATGAGATGGAAATTAAATTTTACATGCTCTAATGGCACTGTCTGGAGAGAGCACAGTGGAATTACAAAAAGAAACCCAGTGCAAGGAAATGTACAGAATCTTCCTTTCCTCAGCCTGCTAGAGCTCACTGCCTGCTAAAATGCTTGTAAGGTGGAAAGGACAAACTTCTGCCCCTATTCCAGTCAGCTACTCCAAATGTATTCCAGACAGTGACATATGAGAGAAATACGCAACATAAAAAAGAGACATGACCATATGGTTTACCTTTTATGATTGGCCATGTAAGTAATGTCCATCTGGATATGGAAAGCCGTCAAGTGCATGATGGTTATGCCGTTTCAGAAATAGTCATGTATTTTGGACTACTGGATCTGCAGGTGTGCTTCAGGAAGCAGTGTTGTCTCATACTGCTGCTATTAGACATGAACACCCACGTACAGCAACTCTTCTTCATGGAAAACTGTGCAGGACTGCCTTTCTTTGAGACAGAGGATGGTGTCTCAGTCAACTGGAGTCTGTTCTGAGAAGAAAACGTTGATCTATGCAAACTCTCAGACTGCTTGCAGCATTTCTTCTGGATCTTACAGTTATTTGGTCCCTTTATCCCCTCCAGGCCTCAAGTGGATAAGATTCAGAAGACAATATCCTGGTATTGCCATTGTACTGGTGTTCTGATGATGACAACACCTGGCTGGCTACTAGAGCAGCTAGCAGAAAACCACTTGCTCATCAGCTATATGGCAGCCCTCCTCCTCACTCAGAAACACCCTGACTTGGTTATGTGATGCAGAGAAAATGATAATGAGTCCTAAAAATGTAAGGAAAGGAAAAATAGTAAGGAAGTGTTAAGCAAAAAAATGTACGGCAAAGAAAAGTAGACCATCTTCTCTAACTTCTTGCATTAAGACAGAATCTGGTATATACTTAGATGATCTCTCAGAGATGTCTTTCTGTTCGGTGGCTATATTTAAGATATGCTTTGCCTTTACTCAATGGCTTCATTTTAGAGAACAGCCAGGGACATCCAGGCCTCAGAATAGGCCAAAGATTCAGCATCTTCACCCTCCAAAACAAAGCAAATCCTGCCATACTCTGCTGTCATGTCTCATCATGATGGAGAGTCTTACTATCCAGGTAATTCAATCGGTGGTGGGTCTGAAAAATGATTGTGGCTCCTCACGTACCAAGTGTTTTTATATCAGCTTTATGAATAAAATCTACTTATTTAAAAATACTGGCACACCAATATTAAAAATGATACCTTATTGAAATCCAAAAGAAAGCTAGCAAGCCAAATCTGAGTGAGACTGTGGGTGAGGCTACCATCTACCTCCCAGCCCACAGGGATTAGCCCACCATCAGCAGTGTCCTGCAGAACAGACCACCCTGCCTGGGGTATGGGATACCTGGTCCTGGTCTTCCCTGTGCTGCAAGCAGATCACCTTGCAAATGCTCCTCCATGCAGCCCCTCTCCCTTCCACCCCCTTTTCCCAGAGGAGATCCGTGTTCTGTGCAGAACACGGTTTTTGTAATCCCACTGAGTTATGTAGTATAGGGAAACCTCTTCCCTTGCATCTAATCCAGCTGTACCCATTTCATCTCCCATCAGTGGTTAATAAAGATAGCTTAATAACAGTCACTTGTAAGAAACATGAAGGTTTTGACCTAAGCTGTATATCTATAAGCATTTCCTAGAAGCAGTTTTTGAGAACTTCACTAAAGAGACCCAGCTTTTTAGGAGAAAATGCTTATGAGCACATAGCTGCAAACAAACAGGCTCTTTAAGAGAGGTACACACTCCTCTCTGGGGGTTGGCATCACCTTGCAGTTTCTGGATTTCTTGGAGTTACCTGGTTTTCAGGCTCCTTGGAGATCTCCACCAGATACGTGATATCATATTCATGGAGTCTTGTGCAGTTCTGGAGCCCTGGCCGGATCCTCAGCTGACACACAGTAACATGCCACAGCAAAACCATGGGAGCGATGCCAGATGTCCTGGGTGAAGGTTTCCACACAATGCCTAACATCAAATGAAAACCTTAGGTGACTCTCATATGGAAAAAAAGTCTACTAGAAGTAATCACACTGCAAAACTCTTCCTTTCAGGCTACTTTCAGTCTGGTACTAAGTGTACTCCCACAATTTCCCCATTCCTAGCTGAAACAGTACCAAGGTGGGGGTAGGGATTATTACAGATCCACAAACCAGAAAAGGACCGTGGGCTGCAAAAAGAAGACCCAGCCCACAGCCAAGAAAGAAGACTATGGGTAGAGGACAGAACAAATCAAACACCAAGATCAATTCCAAGATCAATCGCGAGAGAAGCCAGACAGCTGGTAAATCTGCTCACCCCTGTGAGGCTATTGCTTCTGAATCAGTCGGGAAACTTAGCTTTAAATTATCAGGCAAGGGGATGCCCTGTGCAGAGCTGCACTGGGGACTCAGGGGGAAAAGCTCAGTGGCTGGTTGGACAGTTTAATGGGTGCTCAGTGTGGTTGCTGCCAGCAGTGCTTGGCCATGCTCTTGTGATTGCTTGGTAAGGCCTTGCCCAGATGATGGTCCTGCCAAAGGGGGAAGCTCAGAGAGGTGATGCTAAGCCAGATAAATGTTCTGCCTTGTCTGTGTGTGGGTAATGGGAGTTACAGTGTAAAACCTGGTCTATTACTGACCTTTTTAAATGTCTCCCCTCTTCCAGCACAGCAGGCTGGTACCCCTCCACTGAGGAAGACACATTTTTGTGACAGCTTTACAGTGTGGTTATGATCAAGCAAATAACTGGAAACTAAATTAAAAAAAAAAAAAAGGGGTGCCTATTTACCTGTACATGCTCAACTCCTATGTACCTCAAATCATTCGTTAATTGCAAGCGCTTAAGGAAAGGTGATTGAGGACTTAATGCTCACACTGTGAGCCAGTACAGCACAGCAACACAGTTGTGTTCTGCTTCATGTGCTGTTGATACAGGGCTGGGATGTTTCTGATTCTGAATATTTATAGCTGTTAATGAAGAGTGTGCAAAGCTGAAAGAGCAGAGCATGATTTGCTTAACAGGGTGAGTAGGTGATGCTGGCACCCAGAAAAAACAAAGGTGAGACTTGCACACTGGACCAGCATGCTAGGGAAGGCAGAGATGGGCACCAATTATGGGATCAGATGAAGTCATTTCTACAGAGGGGCTTCCCTAATTATACCTATGTTTTACGCCTGAATAGCCCTGCCAAAATGCAACTACAGATCTCGGTCATCATATTGTCCTAACAGAGTTTTGGACTAGGTCACATTTTTAAACAAGGAGAGAAATCTTTCTGTCATCACACATAAGGGAGTTACATTCACGAACAGATTAAACTCTTGACTGTGAGTCCAAAAATACGCAAGATACAGTCCCTCTTTTATGCCCTCTCAAATGAAACGTGCTAATAACAGACATTAACAACTGAAGCCTTTTAAGATGAAAAGGACTCTATATTTGTTCTCTTCATGCTTGTTAAATGTTTTATGGTGACGCTTATTTACTGTCAAGAAAATATTTCCAGTGGAGGCAACGTACATAATGATAAAAATAAGCAAGCACTAAAACTATTTTTTTACTGACCAGAGCACCTTCCAGCACTTCCCCCTGGATTCTTTCACACAAAGAACATATTGTCATTGGGGCCATTATAGGGCTGTGCTGCTTTGCTAGACTCGGCAGGACTCAAGGGAAACGGCTATAGATTGCAGCAAAAAAGTCCATCAGACAGATCGCATCTGACCCCACTGTTTCTAGGAAAGAATGCACCAGAACACTCTGGCTGAATAGACAGATTTTCCAAATGTTTTAAATCAGTTTTGAGACAAAAAGAGAAGATGCTAAGGAATGGATTTGGCCTATAAACATTAAGCGATGTGATGCCCATTTCTCTAGGAAGCTGACATTAGGGGCTTTCTTGTTGATGGTGGACCTGAAGGAAAAAACCCACAACAATTAAGCAGCAATTGAAGAAAAGCAGGCAAGAAAAGATGGTTATGTATTAGTACAATAGCTCAGAGGCTTTTCATTTTAGGATACAAAGAGGGAGTAGAGAATGCTGTTTTCTTTTTAAAAACCTTTTAAAAATGGTAACTGCATCCTGCTCTTGTAGATGTATTACTTATGACATCCCAGTTTTCATCCGTTCATGATTTTACATTAGAGTTAAATCTCTGCAGCTTGAATCTCACGGCTGAGTTAGCCAGAGCCCATAAAATATTGAAACCTTTAGAGCCGCAGCCAGCCAGGTTGAGAGAAGTTCATGTCCAAAGCTGAGCTTTAGATTCTGAGACATCCCAATTGGAGTGTAGTACAGAAAAAAGCACTGATAAAATTTTCATAAAAATGAGCTAAGGATATTGCTAGCATGCTTCCCAGCATCTATATGAAAACTTAATCTGAGCTAATGGAAAGGATATGAAAGCCTTTCTCAATTCAAACACAGTCAGTGCATAATTCATAAATTATTGTCAGAGAAGTGATTCTGCTCTGAGATTTATTCTCTTTTGGATAGAAGCAACTGGAGGAAAAACTGGGTCTTTTTGACCTTTAATGCCAGGAAATTTTACAGTAGAGCTGTCAATATAACCAAGTAAACCGGTCATTTCTCCAAACAGCAACAAAGTGCCAGTATGCGCTCACTGCAGGCTAATATTAACACAGCCCTTTAGGTTACTTGCAAACCATTCAAAGCAACTGAACCTAAAACATTTAAGTGAAGATAGTTACAGAGAAGAGAATGAAATTTCCATGTTTTCCATGACAGACACAAAAAGGTTCATTATGTTAAGAAGAAAAATCACACAAAAATATGCTTCACTTCCTAACTCTAGTCTTCAGCAATGATTACCTTTAAAAGCCTATTTTCCAATTAAAAACCTATGCAACATTCCAATAGAAAATGCATACTGACAGATTTTTTGTTCCTTATATATGCCTCACTTCTAAACAACATAGCATAAAGTATGAAAACATTTATCCACGGGTAGTGATTAAATATTTCAGCTCTGAGTGAGGTTGTTGCACAGTCAATGCACACAATCTGTAGTGAGTTAAAAGCAAATCTGACATAAATAGTTGGAAATCTGAGGAAATTGTAAATGCAATTAAGTCCTATCAGTAGAAAAGGCAGCAGCTGGCTGATACATGGCAAGATTTCTCTTTCCTTTAGTTCTGGAATTGCTATTTCCTTTTCTCCAACATAGCAGGCACTTAAAAGAAAATCAAGAATCAGAGACATTTACAAGTTGTGAACCCTGGCATGTTTTGAAGCTGTAAAAATATATTCTGATTGGAGGCAAAGGCACTGCTAAAAATGACCAGCATAATCCTCCAAAAGAAAAACAAAAGCAACAATCCAATAAATCAGACTGATAGAGATATGAGGAACACTTCACTAGGAAGAAAATGCACTGGAGTCTGAAAATGATAACATACGGGGAAACAGCCTAATACAATGCCACGATCTATTTCTTTTTAAGTCTGTTTAAAACTGATTACATGGTGTATGGTTGGGGGCAATTAATTACTTACAAGTGGGTGTTTTAAACACAAAGGTGACAACAGAGATTGACAGAAATAAAGGTTAGTTTGGGGCTTTTTTTTTTTTTTTGGCAAGACAATGGCATCAGAAAGCAAAGAGACAGAGAAATGTATGGAAAAGTGGCTGGTAATATAAAGGTAAAAGGAAGAAAAAGAGACGAGACCTGTGAGTGATTGAAGACAAATTCTTAGAACATTTACCCTGAATTCTCAGTATGGTTGTTGCCATTCCCCATGTGCAGCATCAGGTAGTACGTGATCATATCCCTCTCACTTCTTCCTCCTTACAAATCTCCAGACAGCCTCACTAATTGATAGGACTCTAATGCTAGAGAGCCAAACCCTACTGTAACAAAGAGGTGCTCAGATTAAGGGGCTGAACTTGTGCCCCTTGCTTCAAATGAAGCTTATACTGGGAGATGTACTTCCTGGCAGAGCACTCATCCTGCACCTATGAAGGGACAGACTGTATTGCCCTGGACTCAGAGTTACCGTGTCCTTTGTAGTGGTGTTTCACCTCTTGGGGGAGGACATTGCTGTGGCTGATGCCCCAGGAATTAGCTGCAGTTACATATCCTGCCTTCAGTCCAAGCAAACACTGAATTGCTGTTCTCCGACCTCTCACACAGCTGTACTCCACACTGGTAATAAAGTCATATTTTTAAAAACCCTACATTGTCCTTCCCAAAACAAATTTTACTGAAATTCTGCTGAAGGAACGATGCTCATACATGAATCTTGCAACTGATTTCCAGGCCACGGTATTAGGTTTATAATACTAATAGTTTTGAGCCAGTCATCTTCCTTGAGTGGTTTAGCTCACACTTGAAAGAAGAATCAATGATTCACAATGCTGGAGAACACAGAAAATATTTCCTTTTCTCATATCTGACTGGTGTTATTTATGGTAGCTGAATAAAATTGTGACTGACTGGGAAAGTGCAACATTTAAATCTGAAATCTGAATTTTCCATCCACACCAGAGAAGAAAGCCAGAATAACACCTCCCAAACTATCTACAGGTACTGCTCCAAAATACATATATATACATATAATCAGAATACTACCTTCTTCAATACTCACCACTGTCTTTACCAATGTCCCTCTTTTCACTTTATAGAAGATGGTTTCTGTTTGTTTCTGTGTTTTTTTTTTTTTTGTTTTGTTTTGTTTTGTTTTTGGTTTTTTGTAGGAAAGATAAGGACAATATATGTTTTGCACATAAAAAATATAAAAGGTGGGAATTATAGTTTCTCCAAAGCTAGTTTGGAACTTAAGAATCACAATTAATCAGATTGATTACCAATAGATTGTAAACAAATAGAAGGTAAGAGGTCAATTTTTAAAGTGGGCTTTTTTTTTAGTAAAGATGAACATACAGAAGAGTCCAAAGTAATTAAGTACTATAATGCAGCAATTCCTTCAGTGTTTCAGCCTAAAGCTCTGGCATGATGTGAGCAGGCTGGTGTCACCACACAGACACCAGTGTCTGTTTTGACAGATTTGGGCCCTATTGGTTCCCCAACATTATATGGTATTTTGGGTCCTCCCTGCAGAGCAAAGTCTCGGGAGCAGGGCTGAGTCCTCAGTGCAGTAGGATCACATGGTCTGCACAAAATCCCTGCCCGCTCAAATATATACAGCTGATGTGTTTGTGCATGTGCTAAAATATTTCCATTATTAAGACATGAGACTGGCATTGTAATTTTGCCTGTAAACTCTATATCCAAATTCTATTTGATCGAGGAATACACATTACATGATCTCATAAATCTAAGAAATAAATGAAACTGCTTAAAAATAGAGTCTTTTTTATTTTTCTTCCAGAGAGTTTGATGATGTTCAGCCTCAGCCTGTATTAGTCACTGAGAACTACAAAGCATAAATGTAGTCAGATATCTTTGGAAGGCAAACTGATTTTCTTCTTTCCCCTACCAGTTTAGAGAAACAGAAATATCTAAATAACATATATTGGAGCTTTTTTAAGCTTCTTGTTCTTGCCTGTTGTTATTTAGCTTTCATGCAGCTGTTGCCCTGAGAATAATTCAAGTTTGATTTTATAAAATCTGATCTTCACCTCTTTCTTTGACTGCATTTAACTGTTGTGGAAATAAGGAGAGAAGGATGCCTATTGCAGCTGGAGAAGTTAACATACCTAAATGGCACTTCTTTTATAAAGGGAAGGTTGTAATAAGTCATGTGATTTAGAGTAAAGGCAGCAGTGTGCAATGGGAGCAATTTTCTGCCCCTCAAACAGCACTTCAGGTGATGTTGTTCATCTTTCTGTGACTCACTGTGTCAAAGCATGCCCAGAGCAGAGGTGTTCAGGGACCTGACAAGCTGTAAGTGTCCAGCTGAAAAACCTGGGAGATATCCCAGGGCTCAAAGAATTCACTTTTTCAGTTGCTCTGATTTACTTCAGAATGCACCTTTAGGGAATTTATGTCTTCCATGCCTTTAGTTTCCCATTTCCTTTCTTGTCATCTTTAAAAATCCATTAAATATCACAGAGACAGTTTCTCCGAGCTTCCATTTCTGAGGGGCTGTGGAGCTCCATAAAGCATGCAGTTCCAGAGGTGAACTGACTCTTTTACTCTCTGCACCTTGATGTTGTTAGGACGACATTTTAATTATAGGTGATGGTTACAGACTGAAAAAACATGCTGAATTCTACAGGGAAACAAACAGTTTTACTCATAAGGACTTAATGACAACTAGCTAACCAGTCCCCTTCTGTCTGAACAGGAGAACATTAAGATGCAAGATAAAATGGGGGGGGGGGGAACTGGTTTCTCAAAGTGTTTGTTCAAGAGGTTTAAAATTATAGTAGTCCTACATCTGCCAAAAGCAATCATTAAGCTTTCCAGGTGTCGCCAAAATAAAATTTTAAAAAAGTTAGTTCTCTTAACAAAAGGCAGCTGCAGTAGTTCAGCTTGCGTTTATATTTTCTAGACAAAACATTTTGTTAGTAATATATGATGACTGGTATTTCAGCTATTTTACAATATTCTTACAAGTTTCCCTACAGTAGAATAAGTTTACATTAAAATGCCACACCAGCCTTGCTATGATTAATTTAGATTTGTCTATCACTGTGCATGCTTGCTGATTTGCCCTGGATATTATAATAACTATAGCCTGCTTGTCATTTCCTGCTAACATTGCCTCACCTGTAAAACTGCAGTAGCTCTATTTCAGCTTCCCTAGTTTCTGCCATCACATTACTTATTACAGTAGAATAAAAGAACATTTCTCGGGTGCACTCATAGATATTTTCATCATATTTCAAATGCATTCAGACAATTGCTGCATATTGGCACCGAAACAAATGAAATAATTCCCCACATCTCTTCATGTATGGAATGTTTCCTTCCATGTTCAAATGAGGGCCAGTCTCGTATTTATGGAGAACTGGAAGGCAATGTTCCCACATACATACGGAGCTATTTGGTTTGTTGATAGATATACCATATCATATTCCTATGCATGACTATGTCTGTGTTCATACATGTTTCTCTTTTTAAAAATATGAAGCACTATAGTAGAAAACCTACAGTTTAAAGTGCAAAATTTAAAAAGAAATGACAGATTAGGTCGTTTGGATATAGGCTAATTTTAAGATAGCAGAAGCAGCATGTCATTAACACAAGACCTTAGTTCCACACACCGTCTGTGACTGCAGCAATTACTCCAACTGGGCAAGAGTAGTCAGATCAACACAACTGCCAGTGAAAGCGGCTGCATGAATGGACCAGCCGTGGGGCACAGTCTCTGCATGTTTTGGGGCTGTCAAGCTTTGCTGTCCTGTTATTTTGTAAAGAAGAAAATCCTTCTGAAACATTTTTCTGCTGCTAGAAACCTGCAAGAGCAGATGCTGCAGTCAGAGCGATTTTACGCACATAAAAAAAGTCTGTTCCTAATAAATGTATCACTTGGTAGCGGGATGCTGAGAGGGGCTCACATCCCGCCCTGGCTCTGAGCAGAGCCTCATCAGTGGGTATCATGCCTGTTCCTACCAGAGAGAATTTGGCTCCCCTATAGCACTTGCAATCCAGTCTAGGAGAAGATGCAATAAGTGAATTTATTAACCCATGGGGGGTGGGGAACAAGCAATGAAAACAATGAAAAGACTATGTGTTAACCTATGTGCGTACCTCGATGGCTCCAGGTTTAGTCATATGTGCTAAATTAGACCATTAAACACTGTAAAGCAAAAGGTGTACAGAAATGCTCTCACAGCCTTGTAATTTATACTATGTTACACAGAGTAGAGTAAGTTTCTCACAGTAAATAGGTCTCATCGGATGACTAGTCTCTAACAGTACATTTTCACATAATTAAAGTGGACACAGCTTAGAAAAATTAAAAGGCTAGAATATAAGGCTCAGCTGCAAATAATATTAAATGGCATTATCAATAACAGAGATCCCAGGGTTTGCATATTAATTGTAAGAAGGTGCTAATTTGAGTGTTTTAAGCTTGCATTCACAAGCTTGTTTACATGCTTTGTTCCACCTGGACCTGTTTGGAGGTTTGTCAAAAACCTAACAAGCAGAAAAAGATTGCATTTGAAAATACACATACATGTTTAATTAAGCCAGGGCCACCGAACATTCCTCAATATATTTAGCTGTTGAGATTTAAGCACCACCAGAGCATCAGGCATTATCACCTTTTGAAGTACTGCAGAATCTTTAATATTTAAAGCACAAAGCAGACTTTAATATAAAATTCTAGCAGACCACAGAAGATTAAAGACGCATTATAAATGTGACAGTTTGTAAATGGAACACCAGTATTAAAGGGAACCCCCCTGATATTTTATAGCATATTTTTCAGGTGTATACTAAATTATAAATACAATTAAATAGCAGTAATTATTCTCTGGAAGGGGATGGCAGTTTAACTATTCTGGAAAATAGTGATTAACTAGAATGTAGGAAAGTGGTAATATGTGTTTTACCACACTGTTCTTGCAGTCAAACTTCATGCCGGAGTCTTCAGCTAATTTAAAACCACCCTGGGGCCCTACATCCATGGGCACAATGCCTTTCCTTCCATAAGGCAGGGAGTGGGGAGGGCTGCTTTCTTGGTGTCCAAAACTCTTGGCTCTTGCTTAAACTATACAGCTGATCTCCATTACTGTTGATGCTGCTGCTTTGAATTGCAAAGGAGGGAGGGCAACACGGACACCACAGAGGAGTTAAACTGATACCTCCTGAAGAATTTTAATCCAGAATTAAGAGGGACCAATGCTGTCTCTTCATGGTCATGCAGGAAATTTTGAAAGGAGCTACCAAATCATGTCTGCAGACCAACGAGACTCATTTAATAGGTTGCACCAATCCTTTAATTTAGTAAATAAACCCCATGGGACCAGAATTGCCCCATTCCTTTTACTCATCTCTGTTTTTCCAGAGCTCCTGTTGGAGCAATGGCAACTATTAGAAGAGGGGAGGAACTCTCAAGGATACGATTTGGAGCAGACTTTCTGCTTGCCACCTCTTGTGGGGAGTTGAGTCAGGCCCCCAAAATCAGAGCAAAGCTCTCCTGAGGGATGCAGGCTGATGCGAGTGAGCAGCATAGGGACCTGTCTGCTCTATGGCAGCCAGCATTTTAGCACAGGCTGGACAGGAGGCCTCTGAAGGAATATGTCTGTCACAACTGAAAGTTGGGTGACATTTTTCTGTCCTTGTCTTTCTGCATTGCCCCTTGACTCCCTTCCCTTTAAGAAACAAACTGATGGAGGCAGCCCTTTTTATTTTCATCCCCAAAATTTGTTGGAATTTTGTTTTAGGAGACTCTCAGACTATGATTAATAATATTTAGCCATTTGCATCTTTGAAGAGAAGTTTTCATTTTGAAGGCCATATGTATCCAGACTCTTTCAACCTCACTGGGGAGAAAATCCCTGAACATTGGACATTTTGGGAAGCTTTCTACAGCTTGAGATAGGGGCTCAAGACTACCAAGAGAGATGCTTGTAGAAGCCATGGTTTCTGGATCGCATTTCTCTGACCAGAAAATCTCTTACCCCTTACCCACCTGGGATTTCGCCTATTCCAGGCTGCATTAAGGTCTGTGTCCAGCAATCACTATAACTCTGTTGGCAAAATGAGCGGCTCTGATGTTGGCAACAACAGCTTTAAGGGTGGGTGAAATCTGGATAGGATTGAAGAGGAGAAGAAATTTAAAACAAGATTTTGAAAGCACAGAAATCCAACAATTTAGCATGAATATTCAGGTCTTTGGTGCTGGGTCATACAACTCCAAGGTCTCAGTGCACAGCTAAAGCAGTTCTCAAATCTCTGGAGTGCCAGGCATATCACCGCATATAAGGGTGTTTTAATATGCATTCCAGTACAAAAGCTTAGCATATTATTTTCACTTTTATTATCAAAAAAAGGAAAACATAGTGAATGTTATCCAACAGAGTGCTTTAAAACAGAATTTTCAAATAATAAGTATAAAGAGATCTTAGTTATATTATTCATTGCAGAAATAAAAAATAAATTATACATAGTCTCCTAATAGAGATTAAAATGGATAAATAATGAAAAGATTACAATAGCTATATTTCTCAGGGTCTAGTTTATATTGTTAACCTAAGTACTGTACACTATACATGATTAGGCACACTGCTTGTATGAAATATGCAGTGCATCTGCTATTCATAAAAGTAATACTCAGGTCATGTTTTCCACGAGACTTTGCAGGAGCTGGATTTCTCCCATTCTGTGTTGGCACAGGCACACCAGACCATGCCTCATGCCTACAGGGGATTTTTTTTTTCATGCGAGGATGGTAAAGAAATTTTGGTTTCTCTAAATTACTTATTTTTCCATGTATCATACACTCTGGCAACACCTCCTCTTCACTGCAGGTTGTAGCTTCTCTGAAAACAAGGATGCCTCCACCTGCTCCTGGAAGATTTTAAAGAATTAAAATAAAATATTTTCATTTGGACTAAATACAAGATTTTATGAGCTTAGCAAAATAAAGAAGCCCACAGAGCAAAACCAGGCACACTGTCTACCAGGGACGCTGAGGGTCCCACTGGAATTCTCTCCCCTGGCACGTCTGCCATCTTTTACTTCACCTAAGGAACTGCAACCTGGAAAAAAGGCAGCTTCACTCAAACCCAACAATCTCTCCAAAGAATAATTAGTTTAAGTAAATGGATGTTTTATAAAGAAAACTGGGTTAGTTTTAGAAGACATTCAAATTCTCTACGTTTCCAGTGTTGCCTCCTGATTGCTGTTGTGGTGGGTGAGGAGCAGCCCTGTGCCCCAAGCCAGGGCAAAATTTCTGACTAGACCAGCCAAGGGGCTCCCTTATCAGTCTCCAGACCGTCAGATCTGTGGATTGCCAGGGCAGTTTTGCTTATCTGAGCAATCAGCCCAGCTTCCCGCTGACCTAGCGCACCAATCTCCTTTTGCCCCTCCATTAGCTTGTGCAGGGGTTTGAAAACACCGAACAAAAACAGCACCAGTGTAGATGTTACTGAGCGTATTAATGAAGAAGAGGTTTTCCCAGTGAACATTTTTGTCTTTAATGATGGAAATTATGATCTTAATCTGCTTGCTAAACCCATATTTAAATGGCTAGAAAGTGTTTCATATTCTCCAGTGCAAGGGCCCAAATCTGTTGATATTACAAGTGTCATCAACATTCAGCAGCATGGCAGCTGTCACCAGGCAGTTCAGAAAGGCTGATTTAATTGATACTTTCCATTTCAAATACAATTTGCAGTCGGCATGTGGTGAGAAATGCATCTCACCATGCAGATTTTCCTGATGCTGGAGCACAAAAAAACCACACGGGTGCTTCTTTTCTTTTGCAAAAAAGCTTGAAATGTAGTCTAGGAAGCAGAATATTCAACTCTATATGTGAAAGTTGCTTTCATTTAAATTAACTAAATCATACTAAATCCTGGATTATTTATTTCTGTATACGAAACAGCACATGTGGCAAAATGTAAAAAGAAGCATACTATTTTTGGAAATGGGAAAGGAGGCCCTGTTCAGCTCTGGGGTTTAAACTTAGGTCTGCAATTCAAGCCTGAGCCTGGAATCTAATTCGGATTTGATGGCTCCAAAATTCTTCAAGCCTTTCTAAGGAGTTTGTTGGGGTTCTTTTCTAAAATAACACAAGTCTCACAAAAATAGCTGATCTTACTCTTTCACCATTGAAGGTCAAGAGATTTTAGCAAACCCAACTCCTATGACTTTTTCTATGTAGTTTAATTAATAGAACCTAAGGGTAGGCAAACAATTTGACCATCTGAACTGACATCTGCACCACAGCCCATTGCACCGTACCCAGCTGCCCTGTACCAAGCCTAATAACTGGTGTTTGGCTAAGCCATAACACTTGTTTTCTTTCCTGTAAGAGACCTTTTCTCTGAACTGCACCTTTTTGTTTCTAAGGACTGTGCCTGCCTGCAGGGGCAAGTGCCACATTGCAAGACAGGGCTTTTCATAGAAACACACAGGCACAAGCAAACAGTGCTCAGCTTACTGATGTGACTTTTTTTTTGCTCTCCATTTTTATCTATGCTAAAGAAAAAAAGCCTTTCATATTTTAAAATATGGAGTTAATTTTTATACCTGAGGAGGCATTACAGCCAGAGTTGGACCATTTCAGTGCTATTTCCCACCAGAACAGCTCACGGATCCCAGCAGCGCAGCCTTAGCCGTGCCTGCACTGAGATCCCAAGCTGAACAGAGCCTCCTTGGCCTCTGCTTGGATCTCCTCAGAGAGGGAATTTCTCCATGGCTCCAGCCTATTCAGCCCTCAGAGGGCAAGTAGCCCACCAAAGGCAGGACCTATCACGGTGCTGTGCCCGTGGCACAGGAGTACATTCCCTGGGAGAGTCGGTGGGACTTCACATCTTTCAGCCCGGCTGTGAACCTACCCTTGCTTTACACCTCCATTTTAGGGAGGAGATTTAGAACAAGAGCTGAGACTGGAAACTCTTTTGACATCTTTTCATGCATTTCATCCAGAACCACTCCATCCAGCTGTTCTCATCCCTGTTTTAGCAGACAAAGCAGTGGCTGAAATCCTTTTTAATTCAAACATCGCTGAATGTTCTTCTCAAGACATGACAGTGCTCCTGGCCCCCTCCCCCTTCCCATATCTTGGGTGAGCACATACTTAGATCCCCCAAGCACAGTGATAATTTCTCCTTACCAGCAGAGCCAGTCATTATTTATTATATCACTCTCTCACTTCTTCAGTCTCTCCTAGTGGGAACATTGCAGTGGCTGCTGGCTAGAAAATTAGCCAAGGGAACTTCTTCTGTTGGTCTCTTTCCT
This sequence comes from Myiozetetes cayanensis, assembly GCF_022539395.1. Classification (NCBI taxonomy): domain Eukaryota; kingdom Metazoa; phylum Chordata; class Aves; order Passeriformes; family Tyrannidae; genus Myiozetetes; species Myiozetetes cayanensis. Next base: position 15,864,293 of record NW_026086826.1, on the reverse strand, counting down.
CATTATACTAGTAAAAAAAATTTAACTGTGACATTCTAGCTCTCTCTGTATATATATATCAATGCAGGTTGGAAGCACACTGTAGGGGCTAATAGTGAGTAATTTAACTGTGGCTTTCTCACACGTTTTACCCTCATTCTTTCTCCAGAGTAGCAGCAGAAGAACAGTATGTTCATGTATTGTTGCTTCACATTACAAGCAGACCTTGCAAGTTTATGTCTAATCTCACTCTTTTCACTACATTGTGTTTTTTCATGGTGATGTGATGCAATTTCTTCCAGTGTCAAGGTGCTGCCATAAATTACAAAGAGATTCAGGTAATCCTTAAAGAAAAGTTTACATTTTTCCATCTTAAAAAGTACCTTTAAAAAAAACAACAGAGGAATGTCTGACTGGAAAAAGTTCTGCATATGCACACACGCTGTCAGTGGTATGCTGGGGCCATTATATTAATAAGTGTCCAGAGAGGTAGTTCTCTTAATTTAGGCCTAGACCTATCTAGACTGGGGGCAGAACTAGTGTTGTTCACTGCTCAGACAGGAGCCACGTGAAGCAGAAAGAACAGGAACACTTTTCCTGTCTCCACTCAGGTGTCCCACAGTACAGCTTAGGCCAATATGGGATCTGGGTTCAGTTCAAGAAAATTAGCAGAAGGTATGCTCAGCTGCTCAAAAGAGCTCTGTGCATGTCCAAGCCGCTGTTTTTATGTGCTGGGATATATCTGTGCCAAATGCACGCATTCAGATTGATGGGGAGAACATCCACAATTTACCCAACGGATAAAGAAAAAGGATTGAGTAATTTTGTGGAATAATTATATATTTGGGAATGGTCACACTAAATCATATGACTCTTCCCCAGAATCCCTTCTTGAAACAAACACAAAGGGGAGCTGCAGATGACAGCATCACAAATGCTGAAATGTCTAGAAAACTTTTGCATTTCGGTATCCCTGGTTTTGACCCAGATCCCCTACATATAAATACACATCCTTCTAGGAATATAGACAAAGTAAAATTTTGTGACTTATGGTAAGGTTTATAAAAGTACAAATCTGCTTACATATTTTGCAGAATGTGCAAAACCGTGAGTTTAGAGGTGAAAAAAGCATGGAAACACATTCCCTTTTTCTTTTCACCCCGACTAGTTTTTAGCAGCGCTGCTGATTACAGGTGTGCAATTCTTCATCTAGAAGAGACATCTTCAAATCTTTATTTCCTAAATCAGTCCGCTGGTCTTGATGAGAGTCCCAGCACCCTGCATTGCCCAGTGACTCCGAGTGTCCCCAGATGGCACCAGGGGCACCTCTTCTTGCCTGGCCCTCTCCTCCCCATTCCCTGTGCTCGCCCGGCTGGCGTGTTGCAGCGGTGTGTAATTGGCTGGGTAACTCCATGTACCTAGCAACGCAGATGTCAGACGCTGGCTCTTGCCCAAAGGGAAGGAGGACGAGGACAGTAAACAAAGACCTTGGTGTCCTCCATTTTGGAGCGCCTGCTGTAAGTTTTACTCTCTTCACTTTGAATTATAGTGGCAGTGCTTTGAGCAACTACATCTGAAGTACTCCAGCAACATCACACTCTTGTTCCACCACCACTCTGATGACCACCAGTATAATTCAAAGAGAAAGAGTAAAAACTCACCTCTAGGTATAAAAAAGAGAGTTTATTCTCTGCCAGAAGAAACAATACGACCAGAATTATAGCAGTTGCTACCCTGAACTGTAAAAGTAATGCTTTCTGTTAGCCAATGAATAAAACTGTCCTTTTTCAGGAAAACCATCTTTCACACTTATAATATTATCTTTCCACTAGATGCTGAATACACTGGCTTATTATATCTAGGTTTTTTTTTATCAAGGAAAAGGTAACAGAAGAGAAAAAGTAATGCTTTTTTTTCTGCTTATGGAAAAGGAGGAAAGGAGAAGAATCTTTCTATATTTGCATTGCTAATTAGCAGAAAGCACACAGATAATACAGTGATCAGTACTGTACACACGTTTTGAGAGATGAACAAACACTGTGCTATATTTGAATATGCAAGTGTACCATTTGTGTAGTTTATGTTGCATCCAGGCTTTTCCACAGGGTTCCACAAAGGACACACTGAAAACCCCCGATGGCGGGCTGGGGGGGATGTTGGGGTATGATTTGTTTACCCTGGAAAGGGCAATGCAGGGGCACAGCTTGCTTTTCAATGTCATTTTGGTGTTTCTTCACCCCCAAACAAATTCACCAGCTGGGTTGACTGAGGAAAAGGAATTTAAGAGCCTTGTCCAAGGTCACCCTAAGGAATGAGCAAGTCAAGCCACTTACTCAAGGGCACTGAGTGCTTCAGTGGCCCAACCTACCTCCCACTTGCTTCAGGTTGTTTGTGCCAACCTCTGCCCCCCTCACTGCGTAGCCTTCCCCATGCAAGCACCACAGTGTAAAGTTCACAGCAAAGCCAGTAAAGCACCCTGAACCATCCATCCATCTTCTTCATGAGATAAGAATAGTTCCTTAAACCTTTGTCCACGGCAGATGTTTTCCTGGTCTGATGTTTTTTTTCTAAGTGTCACTGTCTATCCACAAACTATATCTTGATGTACATCCCCGTGCCTGGATATATGAATAGTTTTATGAGATGAACACAGCTTGAAAAACTGCAGTCAAACCTGAAGAGGGTTGAAGAAGCTGGGATAGTGCAAAACATTATATAGCTTTAAATAAACACTGCCTCATCTCATAGAGGTCATTTTATTAGGAAAATGCAGTAACTCTTGAAAAACACTAGCCACATTATCAAGCTTAGCTTCTGCTCATTCACATATGTGGCCTCAACAACAGCAAATACCTCATCTACAGGTATTCTTTCTTTTAGGGTCTGTCCATAAAACCAACTGCACAGCGATATCTTTTCTGTCTAATTCCCTTAGCTTCTCTTAGCTGAACACAAAGAATGTACGTTCAGCATATTTTTTTAGAATTTAAACAAACAAACCCACTGCTTAAGCCCTAAACACCACTTCATTTGCCTGGCAAGTGATAAGTTGAGTATCTACACTAGAACAGAGTACTTATTTACATGGCATAATCTACAGGGGTATGATCTCCAGGTTGACAAGTTCAAACTACGAGGGACTCCCTCTCTACTCCTCCCTTTCCCTGGATAGGCAGGGTGTTTTACTGTAGGTCAAACCTACACAAAATCATTTCCATGCAGGCAAAGCTCTTTGAGTACATGAGACCAGCTCTGGTGTCATTCGATTTAGCTTGATCTTCCACTGATCTGACTCTGGTCTTCTGCTGGATTCACTCGTGAACATGGCAAGAGCTCCAGACACACATGGGAGAAAACTCCCCAGCGCTTGTCTGGATCCATGTATTTGGAAAGTCATATCCCTAACCACATCACTAAATCCTTACCTACCAATTTCAGCTAGGATAGCTTACACAAGATTTACCCATACGAAGACGATTTTTATTGACTCCTATTCTTCTCCTTAGTGTGGCTGTAGAGCTGTCTTTAAATCTGGACTCTGACACGTCACTGACTAAATGTTACCTACACTGGGGAGAAAATAACCTAATTCTGTTGTTGGCAGGTCTGCTTGGATATTGTCACCTTGAACCCACATATGCAATGAGCGCTGTTTGGAGGCAGCTCGCTGTACCCTGTAAGGTCCCAACAACTACCTCTATGCAAGTGAAGCACAGAGTGACAAACCCCCTTCAGCCACCCCAGCACCAGCATGCAGATCTCGCCTGCATTCCAAGAGTTCAGTTGAGAGTCCCAAGCCCTCTGCTGAGAGTCAGGGATGCTGTTTGTGCCCTTGCAGGTCTGGTGGTCAGCTTCAGTCAACTATCAGATTTTCATCCCAGTTATATTAATGGCCAGTGATGAACAGTATGAGCAGTAGTGTAATTTATAGAACTAATTAATGTATTTTTAGAAAAGTGAAGGTATTATTAAATACTGTCAGGTCCCAGTATGAAAAAGCAGTTTCAATATTTTCTTTTATAAATGTACTCACTCTCTAATTCTAATCAGATTCTTCTCACCAAGGCTCCCTATCTACTGAGGACAACAGAGGACAACTGTCATCTGAAGCCATTTCAAATATAGTCACAAACAAATACTTGTATTAATATTAAACATGTAGCAGTTTCAAGAACATGATTTTTTTTGTACAGAGATCACACTATTCTTTTGAAGAGCCAATAGGGCTTTTGTTCACAGCTCCTTTTAAACAATCTGGATATTAACTTTTCTACTACTGCAAGCCTCTGAGCAACTTCCAGCAATATTCTCCAGACAGGTGTTTGCATAAAACATGTCTTACAAAGACCTTGGGCAGACAGCTAAGGAGTTTTACCTTGTGCATATTAGCAGCCCAAGTACTCAAATGCCATGAAGGGCCCTACAGATCCTACGACTACCCCTGGTGCTGCAGAGCCTGTTACTTTATTGGCAGTATGAACCAGAGAAATGTTATATGTTTTGCAGAGAAAGAGTTATGAGCTTTGTGTGAGCGAATGTGAGAAGAATGGCTAACAGCAAACCAGCCCATCCCAGCTGCCCTCTTTCCCCTTGCTATCTCTTTGGTTGCAGACAAGTTTCTTCTGGTCCCCATGAGAATGGTGAGACAGTCTTTAGCAATTAGCCCAGGGAGGGAGAGGCTAATTGTACCAATTAGCAGTGGAGCACCAGGTGGGGAGACTTAGAGCCCAGTCAAGAGGGGACTAATAAAATGACTGCCAGGGTCAGTGAGGCAGCACCATTGAGGAGAGGAAGGAGAGATAGAACTGCTGATTGCATCTAATTGGACCTTTTGTTTCCACTTTGAAACAGTCTTTACGAAGCACTCAAAAAGAATGGGAGGATCAGTCAGATCTGTGGCTCAAGGAGTCGTTACAGGGGCAGCAGGGGAAGGAGAAGCCCAGGTACAGCCACCAACACCAGCCTTGCCGGTTTCCTCACAGCTCATATGAGGAATATGCTCACATGAGCAGCCTTGTTCTTCCCCAGTCCCCAGTGAAGCCTCTGCAGAGAGGCCCAGAGTTGTTGTGTAGCCACACTTTGCAATGTTCACCCACATTTTAAGCACTATAAGGTCCTCAAGGGGTCTCGCTCAGAGAATAATATCTTGCCTAGCTCAGGTTTTCCTCCCTGTAGCTCAAGGTTCCTACATGGAAACAACTGTAAATGGAGGGCACCTCAATCCCCTCATGCCCTGGATTCAAACCATATTACAGTGACACGTGCTCAAGTGACAGAATAACACACCCGATCGCAGTAGATCGCATTATAACAAGGTTGTTGCAAAACACTCATCAACGTCATTTTTGCAACAGTCATTGGTCTCTCTGGGTTTCAGAGCAGTACTTAAACCAGTCTTCAGGACATTTTGAAGTGAGGCACACAGCTCCATGCTTCAGGAGGACAAAGCCTGGCAGAGGCCCTCTCTATGAGTTACTCCTTCACTACCCTGCATCCATGGTCTGAATTTTTACTCCAAAAGCACACATTGCCAGTGTGCTCCAAAAACAGCTCAGTGCAACCACATAGAAACCACACAATTAAAACAATAAAAGCATTGAGTCATACAAAATACAAATACCCATAATGTCACAGCTTAACTACACAGCTACTTACTAAGACTTACTGGGTGGTGCTTTATACCAGATCATCTTGCTGAATGCTGGACTTGTGAGTCTGTCCCCTCTCCTGCCTGCAGTAACTTGAAGGCAGATCTCTGCCGTTCTGTAGACCATGGGTTGTCCAGAGCAGGGCTGCATAAAGGCACATCTGATTCTTTCCACCAAAGTCACTCCATTTTCTAGAATGTAAGACAAAGTTCAGTTTAACAGATGCCAGGACCATGTACACTGCAGAGGCTGTTTTTCTTCCTTACCTAAAGGGAGGACACGTCCTACAGTCCCAGCTCCATGGCTGTCACCGAACTAGTGCTTCATGTGGACAGCACAGACAGTGCCTGCAGCAAGAAGCAGAACTGAAGGGTGACGCTGTTGGATATCCCCCAAAAGGGAAAAGTTATGCTACCCCTTTCTGTTAGTGAGTGTTAGGGCTGTTCAAAGGCCTAGCTGTTCACTTTTTGCATGGGGAGCCCCAGAAAGCACCTCAGAGCTTTGGACTGTCAGGATGACGGAGGCATTAGAATGGCAAGACACTTGTACCTAAGACGTTGCCCTGGTTTTTGAGTGAGACTGAGCCTTGTACCTGCATACCCAGGCAGTCAGTGGACTCAAGCAGTCTGGGCCACCGTTTCTCACAGAAACGGAAACTGGTCACTCGGCCAAACACTCACTTTCTGGAGCATAAACCTTTTGAAAACAAACAAACAAAAAAACCCCTTGAGGCTCAGGAAAGACCAGTGAACCGTAAAGACCTAGTGAGATGGTCCAGGTCCAAATTAGCAGCACTGAACAGTGGTTCAACAGAGCAAAACCTTTCAGCTTTTTGCTATCAGTATCAGAAGAAAACCAGGGTACATTTAAACTCCAGCACCTTGCCAGTTTAACAGTAAATGGCCTATATTGAATAGCTGGCAACACATTCACTCTCCTTGTTTTCCTTCCTTGTTAAATGTTTCCTGGCATGGTGACAGGTAAAGCATAATACAGCTTGGCAATATGGCTTTTACATGGTGAAACAGCTCCTCCGTGCTACGCTAGAATACATATTACTGTGACAAGGGGCTTTATTCTGAATTATCTGCACATACTAAAAGCCAGTGGGAAATTGGAGGAGAGTTTAGTGAAAACTACATAAGATTTTGTTACCGCTGAGCGGAAAATTTTGGATGGAAATCACGGAGTGTGGGGTTTAATCACAGCTCCTTTTGCTCGGCACATTATGGAAGGCAGACTCAGCCATTAAAAATTCCCTTGGGAAAGGTGGATGGTTATCCAGCATTAAGCATGTTTCTGTGGCACCGAATTCTTCAGATTGCTTGTGGAGTTAAGTCATCCACTTTTTAACCTGACAGTGCTTGTTGATAAAAACAGTACTGAGAACTCGATGGAACACTTACACAAAGCTGATAGATGAGATAGATGAAGAGGATTTATCCTGTGGAAGGAGAGCTGGTTAGGAATAAAGCTGTGCTGACTTCTAAGCACAGAAATGATCAGGTTATGCAATTATTTTTTAACATACATGTGAGTGATGGAGAGCAGAAACCCATGCAAACCTGGTTCTGTGCTGCTCTTCCTTGAAGACAGTCTTCCCCAGAGCCACTGTTGTGCCTCATAGAGGCATCTTCACTGGGCAGCTTTCTGAAATGCAGGAGCCATTTTGCATTTCAAATTTATGAGATATTTTGTATCAGGAAGCTGCTGTTAAACAAAGGCCTTACTTGCTCTGAGGGATGGGATAAAATGCTAAAGACATTCTGGCTGATACAAGTTGTTGTTGAGAGTTTGAGCTGAAGGAAATGACCAAGAGGAGAACAGAGAAATTTCTGAGCCAGCAGGTTTTTCTGTTTCTATCTCATAGACTTATTTTCATATTTAACATTTTCATATTCCTGCTTTGTTCAGCCTATGAGGGGTTTCATGCAATGGTCATAACTGGAGTGTTGGATGGGTGTTTTTTCCCCTTGAAGATTGTTTCTATTTAATATCAAAATGATGAGCTCATTTTGTATTTTCAGAGTTTTAAAATTGGTTTGGAAAAATCAAGGCTCAGGCCACTTTCACCATCCAACACCTACCAGAGGCCTCAGACAATGACCTATAGAGAGCTTGAAAACCAAGAGAATGTAAGTCAGACTGAACGGGGCCTAAGGTAAAAAAAGAGTCTGTGCTGGTAAACTTCTTTTCATTAAATGAGAAGACTGGTATCTTTACTGTCTTGGTTATCTCAGCCACCAAGAACTCCCATAGGAAGACAGAAACCATCTTTCTGGTGTCCTCTGTATGGGAACACTATCAGAAATATTGAGGAAACAAGTGACTACAGTCTTCAGATGCTGCCTACCATTGGCCACACAGGACATCCACCATGCAGGGCAACCAGGTAAGCTGGATAACCAGAAGTATTGATGAGCAAGGATGAATAAAGGCAAAAATGTTCTTTGCCACTGTTGTCACAAGAACCCCTGGAGATTCATTTTATATGGAGACATTCCAAAATAAATTTAACTGTGCCAAAAAAAAACAAGGGGTAGTGAGGGACCTAAGATTACCTTGGCCATTTCTGTCAGATGTTTCTTATGATCTCCAGGTGACCAACACAGTCCTCACCAGCTGAGCAGCAGCCTTCATCCGTGCTCCATGCTGCATGACAGGGAACTGACCATACTTTGAAGACAGGAGACAAGCTTCATAAGTAGTCTGTCAGCAGAATTATTTCTGAGGCCCTTGATTAATAATGTAGGACATCAGTGATCTTGGAAAACTTTAACATCAGCACTGTTCTTGGCTGAACAGAACAGCTGTTGACATCCTTGTTGCTGTTTCTTGGCTGAAGACAGATGTTTGTGAGGTTAGATGGAAAAGGCAAGAGTGTATGAACAGTGGAAGACACTCACAGCTTCCTTATACTTACATGGGGACTCAATCTGTATTCTGGGACATCTTTTAGATTATAATTGCTCCATGATTAAGTATGTGCCAATGGCATCTCTTAGGAGTTGAGACAAGATGTACACTCCTGTTACTTGTATGATGATGTCTGAATAGTCCTCGTATGGCAGAGAAAATACAAGTGCACTAGGGAAGAGCAATAAATACCATTAACTGCTCTATTGGTTTCTATTTTTGAAGGGTGCTCTGGTCTCAGATGTTAATGGAGTGGCTTAATTTTCCATGAAATGGTCATAAACTCAGGAAAACGTAATTCAGGGATGAGGCATGATATCTTGTGTTGAAAAAAGGCTGGATGTTCTTAATGCCTAAAAAAAGATTGTTCAGCAGCAGATCAGCTGTATAAAAATGTGACCCCTCTAATGCTTCCAAGTTCAAAATGATTTGCTGGCTAAGTGTCATTTGAACAAGTTAAAGCTTCACAGTTTACTAAAGGATGTGTTTTGTATTCTGGTCCAAGTATGACTACACCAGAAAATGCTTTCCCTGAATCATCTGAAATATCAAATGTAAGGCAAAATTTTGCTTCAAACTTCCATGAAGAGCTAAAGCTTCTCCACCCACAATAATATACAAACTACATAGTAAATCACCTTTCTGAAAACATTTCATCCACTTTATACTTTCAGTCCAACTATTAAAGGCTTCTGTAAGTAAATCTCTTATTTCTTTAAGGGAATAAAACTGCCCTGAGCTTACAGACACTTTCACCTTGAGGATCCCATGAAGAAAACTGTTCTGGGGATGGAGAAATAAGACCCCATCTCAGGAGGTCCTGGGGCCCTACTAGTCTCAGAGCTGTCCCATCCACCAGTCCCACTGAGAGAAACATCAAGCAAGAAGCAAGCTCCATCCTGCAGAGGGAAGACCTGTGCCAGAGGCATGCTCAGGCATGATCAGACTGTTTATAGGTATAGGAAATTCGCTGGGATCTGTCTTCTTTCACCTTTCTTCTTTCCAGATTTTTTTCTCAGACATTTTTCCTGCACAGGAGCTGCTTCTATAGCCCCTAGAGAAGTCACTAGGAGCATCTTCTTTTCATGCTGTGGGAGCAGAGGCTTTAACCACACTGCCCCAGTTACATGGACAAGTGAAGTCAGGATTTTGAGCATTATTGTTATAAAGTTGAGAAGTGGGGCTAGAAAGAACGTTGGTGAGGAGAATGGTCGTGATTTGCTCAAGATCTTGAGGTGAAGGATGGCATGAACTTGGAAGGAAGCCAGAACAAGTAATCTCATCCATGGTTCTTGTGTTGAGAAATAATCCTAAGCAGAAAACAGATCACTGTCCCCAGACTCCTGTGGCTCCTATACTGAAACCAGTAGGACCATTACAGCAAGAAAGGAGGTTAATAACTAACTCATTTCTCTGAGCCAGCAGATACAAAGCAGAAAGCAGCTGGAGGGTACCCAGAGCTGCTCCTGTGCTATTGCCACAAAAAAAAAAAAAAATCCCCTTGCACTGGCACTGCAGATATGAGAGAGTTTGAAGAGGTTTACTGCTGTAGGACTAAGAGTTTTTAGGCACTGATTAGCTGATATAGGATTAAGCGTTATCCAGCCATTAATTATTATCCAGCCCATGTGCCATCTGATGCACTTCCAGAAAAAGCACCCCACCAGAGGTGCTGTTTAAACACCAGGTGTAGGTGATGCTTGTTATTATGTAGGTGTTACTAAATGATTTGGGAATGAAAGCAATTTTAAATTTAAATCTTATAAATTATTAGGGACAATTAATAGACAGTTTTTTCCCAAAGTTAAGTAATTTCTATTATTAAATCTGCTTTTTTGTTTTTCAGTACTGAACCCATCATTATACAATATAACACAGTGAACAAAATAGGGTCCATCACACTGTATCATCTACTATTATTTATCCATGTCTGTGTAACAATTTCATCATTTGATAAAATAATAGCAGATTCCACAATATGTCATTCACGTATCCCCAGTTTATCTATAATGATTTTCCTCTTGTCAGCTCATTTCTTGAACCTTTGCTGAATCTGGTTTCAATAGTACTATAAACAATCATCATTGCATTGTAAAACTGGAAACTCTCCACTAAAATAGTGTTTTGATCTGGGTTGCCATAGTAATAAGTCTGTGCTCCCCTCTTTGGAGGCCTTGTTATATGAAGTATCTGTGATTTGCTCAGAATGGCCCCAGTTCATCTGTCAAAGTAGGTTTTTCCTTTTTTAAAATAATGATCTAGAAAATCCCACAGTGGCAACAAATATTTTACAACCATAACGAGAAACATTGTATCACTCAAGCTTTGTAAATCTATGCCATTATTGTATTAGAATAAATCATTTTCCTTAGGTATATTACTTAGAAATATGCAATTCTAATTTTAGAGCATGTATTCAATAGGGGGTATTTATTTTTTATGTAAAGAGAATTATTAACTTTGACTTCAAAAATACATCACATGTCAGATTGTGTTTAGAGGCCCTGCAGCAAAAAGAAAAAAAACCCGACTTTTTTTCTTATTTCTATCAAAATACCACAAATATCCAGTCAGTTTCAGATTTAGTTACTCTAGTCCATTCTTAAGTGCTGATTTTTATAATGAGATCAGATATTACCATAGATTTTACAACTGCACCCTCAGATAAATGATATTCAGATTATATACTTGCAAAAATTAGAAGTCCTGAAAATACATCAACGACACTATGAAAATATATCACTATACATTATTTTAAATACAAATGCTCCAGTCAGTTACAGTAATTTGATACATGAACTATGATATTTCCTCCTGCAGGAATGAGAGTAAACAAACACTACATCAACACGCCAGTGACAGACTCCATGGAAAGAAGTAAGGATGGGGATCATATTTTATCTAAGACAAATGGTTAAGTTGGTTACTTTATGTAAGTCGCTACCAGCTACAGGATTACTTCATGTAACTCACTGTCAGCTACTGCCTCATAATACCTGACAGGGGAATATTAAAATCATCAGTGGGAGAAAGTACAGAAGGTATCTATCTCTTATTCAATGAATTCTAATTAAAAAGTAATTACTGTACGGTGAGGAATCTGCCAGCCTCAGGCTCCTCCCCGCACATACGCTGGTTGACTTCATGGCAGAGGGGAGGTGAGCTGAGGTGCATATGCATATTTCCTTACATTTTGCCAGTTCCTTAGTTCTAAGTAGTGCCAGACCATGGGAAGTCTTCGGAAATAGTTTTATATCATTTTGCTGAGTGGATCCCCAGAAGACGCTGTGGGGGCAGAGGTGCTACACATCTTCCGTTATAATTGACCTGGGCTTTGAGATTTCTCTGTCATGATGTATCCCAGAAAGGTGCATGATGGGAAGAAACTTGTTATTCCTCCAGCAGTGCCAAATGGACAAGATCAAGTAGGCCTGGGACTTGAAAAAAAGGAAGAAATATTGACAGATAAGTAACCACTCCAGTAAATGACAGGCAGGCACAGGAAGCTTGATTTCCTTGGGGTTCAGAGGTAATCTATTAACCTTAAAACATTTCAGTGCAAATGTAATAGTTTGGTTTTTTTTAAATACAAAAATATAAGATGTTTAATTGAAATCATTAGGTCTATTTTGATTTCTTTTACTCCTTGCAAGTTATCAAAGTGGGAACAAAAATCCACCCATGACTAAGAAAGCTAAACCCAGACTTAATTCAGCCCAAAATATTTATTCATCAGATTACCAAAAATGTATCCGTAATATAGCTCAAGAACTTTAAAGGTATCCTCTGAGAAGCTGTCATTTTTTTATGGCTCTGTGACTGGCATTGAAACATTTGATTTCAAATTCTTTGGATAGTAGCTCATCAATAGCGAGGGAAATGCTAGGACAAATTGACATCAATAAGGTGGATTGGACTAATTAGGAGCAGAATTTGTCTCTTGAGACTACTGTCTCATTTAGCACACTCAGTGCCAGCCCAGCCCATACCGATGCATGTCCTGGGGCCCAGGAGAAAAGTTCTCCTGGCTGCTGTGTACACACACACCCAGTCACATGTCCCAGACTCAGGATGAAGTGCTAGCTCTTCATGCTGGCACAATCCAGAACAAAAGGATTACAAGTACTCTGGATTTAGGCTCCATTACTGAAGATTTCTGTAATTTCTACTTCAAGATGCTCTCATGTTCCCACTGTTTACAGCTGGGAATTCTCTTGCACTGAGAGGTATCCTCTTGGCCAGAAGCAGCTTTTCTGCCTTACCCAAAATTCTGTTGACATTTGGCTCAGGTTCCAGTTAAAAAAATCATTCCTGCTCTCCCCTGTGTGTCCCCCAGTTGAATTCTTGTATCCTGCGAGGCTCTCTGGGTCAGCCACATCCAGACTCATGGCACAGCAATATTGTACATTGCCTCAGGCCCTGCTAAAGAGGTTGCTGGAACAGAGAGGGAAGTGGGATGAAGAGGCCAAATTCCCTCCACCTTGCAACTCTCTAGACAGCCTATATTCCTCCTACAACCCATTCACATCCTCTGTTGCAGGACCAGCATGAGGAAAAAGCTTTAAAACAAAGGAACACAACAGGAAAAAGGGGATGAATCGCCTTGACCTCACCATGCAGTCTACCTCCAATCATTCTTAACTGACATCTTCCATGCTACAGTTTAAACAGATTACACTTTGATCTATCTACCCTTGAAAATCGATTATTTATATGACTTGAACACACAGCACAATAATTCTCTCCTTCCTTTCCATAACTTTTTTCATATTTGTTGAAGTCTGTTACACTCCCTCAGTCTCTTTCTCCAGGTTAAATTACACCACTCACCCAATCTTCCCTGGTAGATTATGTTTTCCAGACCACTAGCTGTTTCTGTTCTTATCCTCTGGACAGTTTCTTATTGATCATCCACTTCTGGAGATTTGTTTCTCATTCTGCCATGACAGCAAGCCAAATAAAGAAACAGTTGGTCCTGGAAATGTGTTATGTTGAAGAAAGAGAGAGGTTTACTGCTCACTCAGCTTGATAGAGACTCACAGGTCTCTAGAGATACAGGTTTGGTCCCACAGATCCATTTTACCAAGAATGGAATTTAATTCTGGATGGATTAGTACTCTCTGGCAAGACTCCAAGGCATATCCTCACCATGAGGTACAGGAGTAATCTCTTAAACTTAAGGAGACACAATGTGTAGATTCAAAATTACATCTGCATCTTTACAGAAACAAATTTGCATTACCTAAAATATACCTACAAAAAATACCCAAAGTGCTGCTTAATATTTTCAATAACTTAAAGTTTTAACTTTTTTTCCCCTAGTTTTACTTATACATTAATATAATTAAATTATATTTCCTTTTGATATCTTCTCCTCTTAGGTTACATGACACCTGATTCTCATTTATACCAGGACTGCTTTTGGCTTGCTCTTGATAATAGCATGTACTTTAGATATAACAAAATACACTCCCACCTAAATGTCCCTCTACTCTGTCAGAGTGACGTAACTTAGCATTAGTGTAAAGGAATCCTGGACCTCAACTTTGTAGATCCATGTTGACTTTTTAAGTTTGAGGTCTTAATATGATGTAAAAGCAGGTGCAATTGTATTTTGAGTAAAGTATTATTATATTCTTAATGCCATAACGTACATTTTCGTAAAATAGTAATGTAGGTTTTTCAGTGCATAATTTGGTGGCTTTGGGAATATTAGAAGAGGAAATGTGTTGGATCTGGATTCTGAAATATGCCTTAATGCCTACTTGCTAATTATTATCAGGCCATCTGCAATGCTCTGCAGTCATTTTGTGAGAGATCTCTCTTGACCCACCCTGCATTTTTTCCCACTACACCCACCCTTTCCATCAGCTCAGCATGGACACAGTATTACTCAGTTTCCTCATGCTGAGAGGGGTTAGGTGAGGCAAAGGCTTGCACTCTACAGTCTTATCCTATCTCCTAACTCTTTTTCTGTCCACCTAAAGTCTCCTGATTGTAACCGTGAAGAACATAATGGGAAAAGCGTATCGACTTGTTTAATTTAAAACAGGGTATGTGAACTATCTTTACAATAACTACTTGTTTCAATAATTTATAACTGTGATGCTATACCTGACAAAATGATTCAGATAACTAGAGCAATGTGCACTTTAAGTTTAAAGTCAAGGTCTTCCTTGCTCATTTTAATGACTTCTCTTGTGCACAAGATATTAATATTCCTGTGAGCAAACATAGCACTGACTCATTAATCAATAGGGGCTGGCTCCTCTACATAATAACAATAGCTGTACTAGATAATTAACTTTTGTTCCATTGGCTTTAGTTTGTACATAATTTCCAGTGGCTGACACTGGTTAATAAAAAGCTTCGCAGATGACAGACACCTTTTAAAACCCTTTTTACTTGTTTTGGAAAATGATCCACACCTACTGATACAAGTAAAATACAATGCGGGTGTCGGTGTGTGTCCATGCCATATTTAAAAGGAGGCAACTGACAATAAATAAAAGACCTAATAAATATTGTAAGGCTTCAGTGAGTCCTGCTGTTAAATCGTAGCATAGTGAAGGATTTGCATTTTCCTGTCATGTAGTTATAAGACTAGAGATAAAGGTATGTCTACAATTATATGAGTATTCTAGGCAACTGGCAGATTTCTTCATTCCAGACTGGGATAAGAAACACACATGTTTCTGCACTGTTCTTTTTCCACAAACACGCTTTTAATACTAGGGCAAGTTCACCAAAAGTGGCAACAGCAGAAACTCAACTGTAGCACTGAGAGACTTACCCCAGAGTGAGGTACAGCACTGTCTGTGCCAGAACACAAATGAAAAGGTAGCTTTAAATCCAAAATTTTGGTGACTCACTTAGCAAAATGGCTCCACAGACAGCTGCAGCAGCATCTTCCACGAGCCCACAGACTATGGCACAGGGGCAGGCACGTGCAGCACGGAAGTAGGAACCTCTGGGGCATGGCCACTCACAGACAGCCACCAGGGACGGACAGCTCTTCGCCCAGCCTATCATTTCCTTTGCTTCCATCGTTAAGGATTTTCAGCCAATGTTACTTATGCCTTCTTCCTTAAAAAAAACAACAAAACACAGGGGAAGCCAACTTGATGTCATTAGCAGAGCAGATTGGAGAGGGAGAAATCTACTGTATGCAGGACCTGGAGTCTTCAAAATCTACCTTTCTTCCAAAATGAAAGTAAATTTTTCTTTAGAAAAAAAAGAAATCTTAAATCACTTAATGCTTTCTTTTGATGTATTACATGTTTAATTTGTCATCTAGAGTATAACACAGCATTAAATAAACCCCACACATGAGAAATTTGAAAAGCAAAAATGGAAATACTGTATTTAATAAATATCGATCTGTCTGCCAAATAGTGAATTTCTGACACTCCTATATCTCTTTCTGACTGATATGGGTTGTTGGGAAAGTCAGTCTGGTATTCTTTCAGAGATGATGGAAGTGCATCTTCTGAAGAAAATAACATCCCACTGACTTTTCATTAGACAGATATTTACCTGTAGATATTAGTTCTGAAACCAACCATGCTTATAATCCACTGTAGAATAAGAAAGTTCAGTATAACATATGTTTCACAATTCTTATCTATGGCTGTATTTTCCTTTGTGATGTTGAGTGTTGCAGGATCCAGACATTCAGCCATGTAAATCACTGCTGCTCATTGACACTAACTGAGCTACCATGATTTGCCCAGATGAAAATCATCCCTTAGATCTGATGTTGATAAAGCGTCCTCACAAATGTGAGCATAAACCATTTGTGAAATGTTTCTGCTTTCAGTTTCAAAGATGAAGATAGCTATCTCCCTTATTCATACAAAACACCCCACGCAGAGAATGCCTTGATTAAGCCTTAAATCAAAAGCTAAAGCATGTGAAACAAAAGAGCTTCATACACCTGTTAGAAGAAAAATGCAGGCTAAGTGAGTACTTATTTGCATCATACAGCATGGTCTCCAGCAGGAATAAAATATACTGCAAGTCAATGGCCCGTCAGCTTCTATATAGAAGGGAAAACATTCTTGTGTTCAAAATTGTGGAAATATCAATATTTCAAAAGGTAGTTTTACGGTTCATTCAAGCACTGATAAGAAATCATTACACTTTTTAAGAATATTGATGATTACGGAGAGGCATTTAATGGAGGGAAAGCCTTTTTTTGCAGTTCGTTAGTTTGTGCATGTCTAATTGACTCTTCGAGACTCTTTTGCATGAGACACTAAACACAGTTTTAACTAGATTATTTTTATACCAGTTATAAGCAAATGTCTCCACCTTACAGAAATTTCCTTTCCAGGTCTTCCCAATGAGTACTGTCAAGTTCTAGACAGAGTTCAATGCAGGAAATGCCTGAAAAATCAGCAATTAAGTCACCTATTTTTTCCTACAGCAATAGGTTAGCCAAGAAGCTGATTTAGTAGATTAGATATTATATTTAGAATATGTAGGCCCCTGGACAAAATGAGTTCACCTCTTTGTCTATCTAGATAGGCTATGAGGATTGTTTCTATGTCAGCTGCTAGATCCTGTTTGAACTATCTGGGCAGTGGGAGCAGAAAAAAAAAGCTGAAATGCAATATGTAAAACCTCTACCAACTCCAGTGGCACAAAGCAAGGCAAAGGTACTCACTGTCCTTCCTGAAAGATCCCATGTCTCCCATGGGGTTGTGAGGACACTCCCTCATGAAGCTTCTCCCACTTAGTAGGCTATGGGCTATCTAGGGCACGAAGAGGATTATGGTACAGCTCAAAGCACATGGAGAGCTGTGCATGTTGAAGGCACTGGCTGGGCTCTGCAAAACAGTGTCATTAAACATGACCTCCGAGGCTATTGCAAACTTCTGTGGTACACAATCAACTATTAAGTCAATGAAATCATTTGTATCAAAGACATTGTGACACTGTCTGAACATGGGAATGGAAAATAAAAAGACAGCCCTGCATGTACATATGGTCATGGTCCAGTGCAGTGAGTGTTACTGCTTGGTTTGCTGAAGCATACTGGACAAGCTTTAGAGCTTGTTATTTTTGCAAGAACTACACTGGGGAAAATATCTGATGTATGTTTTAGTAAAAAATATAAACCAGAATCAAGGCAAATGTAAGGCAAATGTTTTGCAGTTTCAAAGTCAAGAATGGCACTCTATGCAAAGCTCCTGTGATTACAGAGAAATTTTTCCTCCTGTGAATACTATTTACCATTTTTATTCACCTCAGTTCTTGCTGCTGCCCCAGGAGACTGGAAGCAGAATTATGGTGCTCTGTGGAGAGATCTTATTCTCATGACATTTCTAGCCCCCATTTTGTTGAACCAACAGACGTGGATCACTGGGATAAGATTACTCTGGCAAGCACTACAACTTTTAGTTGCTTACTGGCTTCCACAGCCGTTGGGGATTTACTCAACTTCAGTGAGAAAAGCTGTGCTTGTCCTTATCAGCTGATGTGCACTAGTCCTCTTTGCTCCCAATTGGATCTGAAAGGCACTATTGACCCCCTGCTCCTGCTGGGCCAGACGTGTCACAGCCAGGCAGAGGCAGCAGGACACTACTCACACAGCAGCCGGCTCTGCCTCCTTGCCACCTTCCAGGTGGACTCTACTGCACGGAGATCCCCTGCTGGTGGGGACCTGGCTGCACACTCCATGGGGTTTGCTGCCACCTGGGTTAACCACATGGGACCCCACAGGCCATCAGACATTATTCAAAAAGATCTTGGAGTCTAAAATTAACATGACTCCATAACTGGCTATGCTGAGCTTTTGTCATGCTTACCTTTTTCCAGTTCCTTATTATAATAATGTTACATGAGATTGGCTAATAGCACCAAGCATTTGTCCCCACATTTAGCTTGAATAAGCACATTAATTACAGCAAAAGAATACAGCATTTGTCCCTTCCCACCTAAAAAAAAAATAAAATAGCAAGGGAATTACTCCATCCGTGGTATTATTACTCACTCATGGTTTCTACCAGCTGGTAGCTCAGGCTGCAGAAAGGTTCCTTGTAAAGAGCAGTAAAGTTACTACACTGATCTTCAAATTCCTCATTAAAAAACTCTACTTTGCCTATTAGAAAAAAAGAGGGAGAGATGTTTAGAGAGCTGACATGCTTAAGACTGCAGGCTATGGGGCTCGCTTGTCCCATCAGAGCTGAGCACACCTCCTTGCCCCCTTGCTCTCTTCGTGTGCTGGCAGACAGGTGTAAGCTCTTTGGGGCCCAGAGTTTCATGCTCAGTGCCAAGCACAAGTTGGTCCCTGTCCTTAAGTGAGACATGAGTACTATGTTAATATGAAGAGTGACTGGAAATGTTTAGTGAACCAAGTGTGGGATCCTTATCTCTTCTACTGCAACCTCATCACAGTGACACTAGTAAGTCATCCTGAAACAGGTAAGGAGTCTGGCCAATGTTTCCTGATGGCACTGTTTGTATTGCATACACTGGCCTGCAGCTACCAACCCTGTAGCTGCCACAGGCTGACTTTAAATGCAAAAGCCTGAAGAAGCTGAACTTTTTTGCACTGCTACTAAAACCACCTCCATGATTGCTCAGATCCAGTGAAGCACCACTCTGCTGTTTTGTGCAGTGGAAGTCCCAATCCCAAGCATAAGATGATTAATAGAAGCAACTAGATTTCTCTTAATATGCTGCATGAGTCCTCAAAATACTTGTTTACCAAGCATGAGGGGTATCTCTTTCCTCTGAAAAGCCAAATAGATGTGTGTATGTGCTGGGGGTGATCAAGGATTGCAGTCAGATTTTCTGCCCTCCTGGCTGGATTTAAGGCATATTTGGTTAGATTCTTACTCTTATTCCCACCGAGAAAAAAACATCTCTTTCTCACTTGATTGTTGATGATTTATTTTTTTTAAATAGCCCCTTATCTTTAGACATGGAAGTTGGTGTCTCCAGAAGTGTCTGTGACAAGATTAGTGTCACCTACGACCAGCTGCAGAAATGATAAATGAAGTTTTATCTTTATTTCATCTATCTGTAGCTGCATTAGAACATATTGGTTGTTATGAAAATGTAGTGCCCTCATCAGGGGGTTTAATACCAGTTTTTACCTAGATAATCTGCATCAGGATTAGTGACACCATAAATTAAGGATTTGGCAGTGATGAATATGAGTTACTCTCACAGAGGACCATTATAAGAGACTGATCCTTAGACTTGCCCCTCTGCCATAGCTTCATTAAAAATGTCCTGCTAACAATGGTGTGCAATTCCTTCACAATCCAAAAAAAGTTCCAGCCTTAATATATTCTTATAGGAACTCTTGAGAGATATTGAGGCTATGTAAATCCATAAAGGGTTTTTCTTAACCTACAGATATTCACTGTCAGGAAACACAAACCCGTGCTCTGTTGAGTCTGGATTGAGAATAGCCCTTTTCGGGACATTCATCTGGGAAATGTGCCAGGTAAGTAGAAGTTTACTGCCTTATTCTGACTCAGTCCTCGAGGCAAGGTTGTATTTTAGGAACGTGACATTGGCATTATGTTGTGAATTTTGGAAGAAAGGATTGTCAGTGTGACAGCCTGTGTTTACCTCCTTTGCCCCAGAATAGTTGTCCATATAAAAATAGGTAAAATATATTTACTCCCTCCATCACCAATTTTTTGTCTGCTGTTCTGCAGGCCTCAAACACCTCCTGCAAAGAGGTAACACAACCACCAGGTCTGCACAGTGCTGATATGCACAGGATCCCCTGCTTCAAAACTAGGCATTCAGGAGGACACAAAGTGGGGTGGACATTTATCTCCTATGATTCCCTGTGCAACAGCTTGGAAGTTACCATTCCCTACATCAAAGTGAGACATTATCTTATTTTTGATACCTTTGAGCATGTACCAAGTGCAAGTTTTAGGTAGAATATGCTGAAACTGGGAAAAGTAGGCACATTTAAATTTTATTCTGGCTAGTTGAGTTAATCCCTGCAAAACAGGAGGACTGCCAACAGTTTTTCATCCAGCTAACTCACATTGAACATATCCTCACTAGTTACTTAAAATTGAATCTGTTTTTAATAGAAAAACTGCTACTGGAATATGAAACATGGAGTAACACATCATTTTTCTGCAAAAGACTAAGCTTTTAAAGATAGTGTTGTAGTCTGGAAACAGACTGAAAAAGGTAAAAGGTTATGTCCAACTTTAAAAGTAATCAACACGTTCACCAAAGCCTAGATGATCTCAAAACAAAAATTATTCACTGACTGTAGATAGCCTTATTCTGATATTTCCCATATGTTTATTATTCATCGCAGTAGATTATCACAGGATTACTGCAACAAATTTTTCCTTTCGGTAAAATCTTATTTTCAGGTAATCTGGACTTTTTTTTGTCCCCCTTCACAAAATCTCCTTTCATCGGCCTCCAATCCTGACTGATAGCCAGTTACTTCAGTTTTCACATGATTATCCCTTCTTGCATTTTATACAAATGATATCTAAAATTCCTTTTTTGTGCAAAGCATACTTTTAAAGTTCGTAACCACCAAATGTATGTGCATGAAAGCAACAATGGTTGCTTCTCTTTCATACTACAGGGCAAACAGCCAGACATTAAAGGCTTTATAATTAGGGACTTTAGCAGATTGTAACAGAAGATGTATTTGCTTATTTTTGCTGTAAAGTCAATTATGAATATGCAAAATTCAAAGTGTGAGTGACCAGGCCACACTTAGCAGAAATAATAAGACTGCAGCCAATTAAAACAGAAAAAGGTTGCGTTCTCAGTTTTCTGCCCAGTGTGTTTCTGATGATGACACAACAACAGCTGTGAACTGCCAAAGTCATCCCAGAGAGGTGGCTCAGTCTAGCCCCTGCCAAAATGAAGGATTTTCCCTAAAAGCCAGATGTTCTTGCCACAATTTCCCACATAGAGGAACTGACAAAATGGTTGCTCAGCATATGTGAATACTTATACCACAGAATCATTTCTTTATAGAAATATCAGTCCCTTGAAGATGCAGTTTAAACAGACAGGAGGATAAGTAACTTTACAGCATTAAAATCCTTAAGTTTGTGCTTTTAATCTTTCTAACAGGACTATCTGGGTATCTTTTTGTTAATTGAACACTTGAAAACTGTAATTGAAACAGTATAAACATTGTTTTTATTCTTCTTCTCATAATATAATCATTACGTGAGAAACACTAAACTAGACATTTGACTTTATTGATCTTTTCACGGACTAACGGTACAGGGAGTCATTTTCTGCCTAGGCTAATTAATTGACAGACTAATTCATTGATCAGGTTCTCCATAGCATAGTTGGTATTGACAAACACTGAATCTTTTTCCATCAGTTGTATTAGTTTGCACCAATTACTTTGTCTGTTTCACTTAAGCAATTACGACAGCTCAAAAGCGACAATCAGATTCTCAGCTGGTGTAAATCAGGCTCTCTCTACTGAAGTCAGAGAGCTGTGCTGTTTTACTCAGTTCAGTTATTTGGCCTTTAAGATTTAATAGTGAGCTTCAAAATACCCCAAACAATAACAAGGATATCTGAGGCAAAAATCTTCACACTAGTTGAAAACATGTTCATCATAGCAATGAATAGTAACCACATTAAAGGCTTATGTACAGATGCATAACTTTGCTAGTAATTTATACACAGCCTTAGAACACTATCAGGTGCAAAATAAGGTACCTATAGACACAGATAATCATTCTAAGTGACATAAAACTTAGGTCCTCAATAGACTCACGTTTTCCATGCATAGGTTATCTGGAAATCAGTGCCTAGGAACATCCTGCTTCCAAATGGCCACTGCCTTCTAGATACATGGAACACAGCCATTTCATCACATGTGAAATCTGTGTTTAGACACCTGTGATTTTTTTTAAATACTCAACTTGCTGAAGGATTTTAGGACAGTATAGTGGCTTGTGCAGGGCTTTCTCACTTCTGGATCACTATTGAAAGAATGTCCAGACCTGGACACTGCTGCTTCACCTGTTGAGTGAAGTGAGTGAACAGAGTGAGCAGAGCCAACAAAGACACAGGGTCACCATCATACTGACAGTGAAAGGAAAAGAACCACATGGGAAATTAATAACTCCCACGAATTTTCAAAATAAAGACTAAGTAAAAATAAATAAATCGAACTGATTGTTCCCAGCATAGATTTTCCTTAACAAATTATTTTTCAGGTAACCGAGGCAGTCACCAGAGTACATGGATGTTACACAAGAAGGAGAAACTGAACTGATTTTTCAAATAAAGATGAAGAACGTTTCCTTTAAGAAACAGGTAATCTCTATCAAATTGGTCAGTGTCGAAAAATGTGAGTCAATTTAAACTTTCCATTCATCTCTATTCTGCTCCTCCTAGACTATTATGGAAAAAATGAGCCTGTGCAGGAAGTTGTCTTTGTGCTCTGAATCTACCTCCCAGCTCTGAACAATTGAGAATTCATTGAATATAGGCATTAGAGGTTAGTTCCTTTTTTAAAGCCTCCAATCAGTTTTTCTCATCTTTGCATGCAAAGATAAAAAATCATGTACTCTCCAGAGACACCAGCATTAGCAAGAAGAAGTCATCATGACTAAGAAAATTTTGCTGAGGCAGTTTCCACTTACTGATCTAAACCCAATTACTTCCTGTGCTCAACATGCTCACGGAAGCCTCCTCTTTGATGCATGGTATAGGGTAAAACAAAGTGCATGGTCTTCATTAAAATAAGTGTTGCTCCCCAGCATGATTAAAAAGAAACTCTGACGTGTGCCCTGCCAATGATATTTGCCCCAAACCCATGTAGATGCCAATGCACAGGTCATATTTGTAACGTTTTTCCTTAACAAAGGCTAACCAGAGTACCACATCACTCTGCATATGAACTCCATGGGGAAAAGAGGCACGTGCAGGCAAAAGTGGATATAGAGAGCAGAGTCACAGAAGAGTAAGATCTTTCTAAAAGAACATTTTGCACCCTTCACAGATACAGAGTGAGCGATTTGCAACACAGAATTCAATGACTTGTAATTAAAATCAATAGAAAATCAACATTACAAAACCAAAACAAATTAAAGCACAAATTTAATCTCTGTTTCTCTGGCATTTGTAATGGAGGATTTGCTCTGAAACTATACTGCAAGTAGGCTGATATATACTGGGTATGTCTTAAGGAATCTTTCTTAATGTAGTAAAGTTATCTTTTTCCTTATGTGGGAAAAGAGATGATCTACCATCTTTTTGGCTGATTTGCAGCATAGAGTAACCCATCCTGACTCTGATCACGTGCCAGTTTTACACAGACACTTTTACTTTATCATAGTGGTATTTATTCTTTATCAGTGTCCTAACTATATTTATTAGTGTCCTAACAATTGAAGAGTAAACAGCATAATTTCATGCAAGATCAGGTCCCATGGACACAATAAGCCTCAGAACTCTGCAACATTCCATTTTAAATGTTTTGGGTTTCAGAAAAGATGTAGAATATGCAAAAGCAGAACATATCTATTCTATTCTTATATTTTTCTATTTTGATATGTTACTGTCTGTAGTAGTTATATATGCTGCAGGACAAACAAATTATTTTAAACGTTATTAAACTGTATTTTTCTTATCTAAATTGATATTATCATGCCTCTGAATTCAATATTGTCAAAGCTCTAAAATGCAGAACTTCATTTGACCCAGTTATACACTGGACAACTTTTGTTTACATGTGAGATCAAAGGCCTTCCATTTATTACCCAGTTTATTACCCCAGAACTGAGGACCTAAAACATATGAGGCTGATACAGCCTCAAGTTACCAACAACTGGGTTCTCCCATTGACTCAGATGGCCAGGATAGATAGACTGACCTTAACATTGTCAACACCAAAATAACTGACCTCCAGTTCCACTCCCTGCATTCTTCCAGACCAGTGTTCCATTGCTGTTTGTCCTGGATGCAGTAAAGTCTTGTAGAGCTCCCATCATTTTCAAACTGGTCCATCTCGCCTAGAGAATTACTGAAAATAATACCTTGACAGACAGACAGTAAAGTCTGGTTAATGTCAGATACAGCACTTTGTAAATGAGGCATCATTACCAATAAGAGTCTTTGTGCATTTTGAGTCCATCAGCTGTCATCTTTTACAAACTATTTGGAAAACTAAACAAAAAATAAGACAAACTAACGAACAAACAAAACAACCACTGAACTTATTCCACAACCGACAACTGATGGGGTCCTGAGCAACCTGATCTAGAAGGTGGCATCCCTGCTCATGACTGAGGGGTTTGGAACTAGAAGATCTTTAATGTCCCTTCCAACATAAGCCATTGTATAGCTTAGTACCTGCAAATTGCAGATTTCTATTGAGCAGGCTCTTTTGTGGTTTTCATGCTACGATCTCTTACCTCCTCTGAAACATTTGCTCTTGCCCCAGGTCAGAGTTGACACAGGGCTGATGTAGGATGATTGCTCCTGTATTTCTAGGGCTTTGGCCACAGGGTCGTGTCCTGGCATGGACAGAAATGGCAACCACCTGTGGCACCACACTGGCAAAGCCACAGTTGCACATGAAAACTGATCCTTGCCAGTACCTGGATTACCCTACAGCAGATACTTGGATATACGGGATTGTGCTGCTGCTGACACCAGAGAAAAATGCTGTATTGTATTGGAGACACTTCTGGAGGGCAGAGCCCAACTCTGTTCCTTTGGCCTCCTCCACCTCCTATGAGATGCAGGGCTGGGCTTCCACCTTTCCACAAGCCCTCATTCTTGGGGTGACAACATTGAGGAGCCTTGGGCCAGCTTTGGCTGTAACAGTGTCTGCTACTCCTCATTTAGCCCATGGCTGTGAACTGCGAGAATCTGAGATTCAGAAAATGCCCTACAGAGGCACTGGGTGACTTAGGTTATATCTAGTTATTCTGCTATACCTTTTTCAGGACCTCCACGGAACTACCGTATTTGCATTCACAGCAGCAGGCTTTCCTTTTACCCCAAGCAAATCTAAGGGTCCAGCTTTGTGCTCCTCACTTACAGTCATGGTCATTAGAAAAGTTTTTTGCTTTTTCTTTTTTTCTTTTCTTCTCTGAAAAATTTCAAAACACTTAGTTTTCTTACAAACCAATAAATTAGCTACAGAATCTGAGATGAAATTCCAACCTTGTTTGTCTCTAATTCCTCTTGTTTCAGCAGAAATCACAGGTCACCAAAACCACCAATGTTTAAATCAATTACGTTTAAATCAATTATATCTCAACATATATCAATCCTCATGCTTCAAAACTGTGCCCAGAAAAGTAACATGATTTGAATGTTTTATTTACTATTACAGTTTTTACTGTGAAAGTTCATTCTGTCTTCACAGTGACAGCAAGAAACAATTACTGAAAAGGGTACACAGTTCTCTAATTTATTTTTCAATAGTTGATGAATGAAATGGGAAGTGTTGACCACACTAGGTCACAGAAAAGTCATTTTGGTAGACTTCTGCTCCCTCTGACAACTAATACACTGAATAAGGATGGTCCTACACAATGTCTGTTCATGCAAAAGCTTGGTTTCTTATTATCATTGAACACAGCAGAAATCTGCCTCCTCAGTCTGAGCAACTGTTTCTCAATCAATAATTAAGTAACTTTAAGGTCTAGATCTATACAAAGATATTGATATTTTCACTGAAAATGAATCAATATGAACAGGGTAAAGCATCTGAGTAAGCCTTTTTAATGGCAGTGTTTTGGCTGTGAGAAGTAAATTAATTGATTAAATGAATGACAAATATTGGACAACCAAAGTAAATATTTTCACACTTTCACAAACCTTTTAAGTAACTTGCTTCAATTCTTTTCTTTGTTTCCCATCCTTTTTCCAACTTCGGTTTTTTATAGAATTTACAGGCCTTCCTGTGAGCATGTAATGAGAATTATGTCTTTTTTATTTTACATTAATAAGTAGCGTTCAGGTGAATTGTAGCAAAGGAAAAGAACAAGCTGAGACTTGTGGAAGGAAGGATACTTTCTGGGTGATAAACTGTAAGGGATCCTACTGGAAAAGCCACAGTAAGAGAAAGGAGATCTACTGGAAGACTGTAATAGAAAAATCTACTGAGATACAGGAAATGATAAGGAAGAGGAAAATACATTCTCACTTTTGGTTTGGCGGACTAGAAGTAATTCTGGATAGATCTTTTCTACCATCTTCTTAAGAGACATATTTGCAGGAAGTCCAAAGTGTTTAACAGGACACAAGGACAAAGCTTTGTAGCCACTGGGGACAGAGAAGAAGAAAGGGGCAACAGTGAAGAAGCCAAGAAAGAGAAAAGTGACTCCTTTCTTCCACTCACACTTTCTCATATTGTAAGCTAACACATTCAGTTCAAGGCAATCCTATTTTAACTGCTGGAAGCAGGTACAGTGTAGCCTCACCCAGGGCCATCCCCAGAATGAGAAGGGAACAGACACCAAAGTTAGGGCACTGCTCTTCAGGTATTTACACATATGTTTACTGTGCAAAGGGAGAAATGTAAATGGCTAAGTGGGACAGCAGAAATGTCATCCTTATTTGTCCAGACAACCTTCTACTGGATGAGACAGTGAGCTTCCCTAAATGCCTAGCCTTTCTTTTTCCATCGAAGGATGGAAACTCATTTGAGTTCATAGTTTTTTGCCATTAAACAACAATTTCTTTTGTTGTAAAGAACCAGGTCAAAGAAACCTTGCACTAACCCTTTGTGTGTATGCAGTTCTCAAGTGGCAGCTTGATTCTTGGACCATCACTTTTGTTGCTGGTCACAGAATAATTCTTTGCTGCCCCACAGGTCCTGCAAGCTATTGTTGGGATTTCAATTTTCTGAAAATATTTTTTGAGTTGGTTAGATTTTTTATTATTACTAAATGGACAAACATTCTCATCTATAAAGGTTGAAACTCCACTTTTTCCATCCCTGCCCTTTTGGAATTGTATGTCCCCCGTGGTGTGCAGCTCAGAAGTGTTCACTTACGCACTGGTAAGAAAAAAAAAACCCAAGAAATGCAATGAATAAATGTGTGACAGAATGGAAAATATTGAACTACAATAATTATCCCCAAACTGCACAAAGAACTTACATGATACAGCAGACCCCACTCATAAATAAATATTAATCTACCTTGCATTTAAAATTGAAAATTAATGTTAGAGACAGTACAGAATCCACTTTTCAGTGTAAAAATGTTTTCCCCTTTCTTTTTTTAATCAACATTCAGCACTTTGAAATCACATGTCCCATTTTAAGCACTTAAGATGTGACTGGTTTGGTTATTTTTTAAAAATCCTATTTAATATTTATGCAACAAAATCTGATGATTCCTGATGTGTTTCAGTTTTAATCATAATCTAGTATTATGATTCCATTAAAAAAGTGTGCCTTTGCAGCTGTTCAACATGGCACAGAAAATGTGCCAGAGCAGATAGATATGACTTCCCTATCCCCAAAATGGTAGAAGTTGCATTGCCTGACACTGATAAAACTTTGTTATTCTCTGAGCACAACCTGTGAACTAATGAGCCAACATTTACAGCTCCCCAGACTCACTGGAATATTGTTTCACAGACATCCAGATCTTCAAGAACAGCTGGAAAGAAAATAAAAATCAAAGCAGAAAGCAGAGGAAGAAAATGTAGATGTAACGTGAGATATTACTTCTTAATCTGGGATGGGGACATTTTGTCTTGCACAAGGTCTGTTCCCACCCTATGCACATACCTAGATAGTGCACGTACCCTTTCTACCCCCTTCCTAACAGAGCCCCAGCCTTCCCTGCAGTGCTGAACTCAGAAAAGACGGATGTTGAGTGCAGCTTAGGTTCCCCTGCATTTTGACTTTCCTAGATCTATTTACATTCCTTCAGTAATGTATGACATTAGGGAATTCTCCACCATGCAACTGGCACGCTCAAGAGCGAGACCACGTGCGGCACCTTTGCTCTACCACTTGGGCCACCCCCATCTCTTTGCAGCTGCTGCTGAAAGCCAACGCACGTTTGCAAATCTCCACACTGCCAGTTGTCTGGGGGACAGAGAGATTACTCCCTCTTGTTCTCCACAGCTAGGCCAAGCAGCTGAAATTGTGGGGGCAGCCAAAAGCACAGAGTTTGCAGTTTACTGAGTCCTTGCAACAGTAGTAGTTATCACCAGTAGAAATTGTACTGATGGCACATCTTGTCTTGGTATGAGGCAAAAGGTGCAACTTCTCCAAGCGCATTATCTTAGCTGGAGAGGCCCTATATGTTGCAAGAAGCCTTCCAATGTGCTCTGTGGGTGCCTGTATATCACTGGTGGGATGGCCCTGGCATCCCTGCTGAACCCTAAGGGCAGCCTGAGCCCAGCCTGAGCTCAGAGAGTTTTAACATCCCATCTGCTCTCTACAGTAGGAAACAACTTCACCCTCCTAGGGACCTCCAAGACTTCCTTTGTGTTTCACCCTGGCACTGCAAAAGCAGCTAAAATGCTGGATGGAGATAGCACAGGAAAACATGTGCTGGACGGTGCTCCTACATAAGGTTTGCTTCTAAGCAAGGAGATATGTGGCACAACATGAGATAGTGAGTAAAGGGCAGTTGGATCCCTTTACTGTCACAAAGCAGCAAGAAAGAAGGAATTCAAGTAGAACTAAAAACCACATTTCCAACCCAATCCTGGGTTGAAAAGAAAAAATATTGGACTGGATTCTATCTATATGTTCATAGACTTCCCTCCATGGGAGATTTCTGATCATCTCTGTTATGGCATTCTCAGTTGTATGCAGATCTTTCTCACCACCTGTCCCCCATCCTGTGTGTGAAGTGTATCAGCAATGACAAATGAATTATCTGGTCATTTTTCCTGTTTTTCTTTGTGGAGAACAGAAAATCACATGGTATGAGTGAAAAAACCAATTTTTACAGTTGTTGTAAAATTCATTAAAACAATGCTTCTTCACTGTACTTCAAACATGGTTCTCAGAGTTTATAAACAGCTTTTGTTATTAGTCAAATGAAATACTGTGCAGTGATACTTTAACTCTCTTTTGTCAGATTATCAGTTATTTCAAGCAAGTGTTAAAATCTCCATCACCGGCAAAATGAATTACGTTTTCTTTGTCAAACTTGCATCAACATGCCCATCAAGCTGAGCTGGAAAACACTCTTTAACAGCACAGCGTAGGTGCTGCTGTTTGTGATTGCAAATGCACCTGAATCTAAATTTTGTAGCTATAGGGATCTCTCACTCTGCAAGAGGATTTTATTTTCAGGCAGACTTTCAGAATAGTTTGCCACACTTCAATATATTTTTAGTCCTTTCTTCTAAGTTCTTTTAATTAGTAAGTCTGACTCTCCTGGACGTTACTTTTATTTTATTTGATAAACATGAATCATCATATTTTTTTCTTATCTACTCTCATTTATGTGGCTTTCAAAATACTCAAGCAATTACAGCTACATAATAAAGGCTGGAACACAATGAATAGAGTTTGTTCTTTTTGAGGGAAATAAGGTGGATTAGTTTATCTCTTCAGGTAACATTCATGAGTCATTCAGTTCTCATTCACAAGAATAAGCTTCCTCCATCATTTGTAAATATGCAATGAGATATTGACACAAAGCCCTGACACACTAATAATTTCACAAAGTATTTGAGAGACCACTCACATACAGTTTTCCACTTTGTAAGCAACGGAGGCTCATTACTTTATAGGCTGTAGGTGCTGTTTCAGATGTGGGAACAGTGTTCCAGAAAGACAGTTCTGCTTATAAATGAGAAAGACCAAATTTCAGTAAGATCACTTACACAGACCAGTGTTAATATTTGCTATAAGAATGTACTTACTTTTAGTAGTCTGTAATGGGGGGAAAAAATGTGGCATTAAGATGTCTCATACATAGAGACATTCATTTTGGTCTAACCTAAAGAAATGGACAAGCTAATATATCACATAAATTTTACTGATGAATGTCAGGACTGATACAATGCAAACTCATAGAAAGCACTGTAAACAACATCAATCTTTCTAAAGAGAAGGCTGAGATAAAAATATTATTACCATATCCAAGGATGGAGACAGTATGTGTACCATCCCAAACCAATTTTAGTGGGGAATCAAAACTTCCTTAAACCCTTTTTTTCTAGGGTCTCTAAAGGAAATAAAATCATCATTATACACCCAAACAGCATTTGGTGAGTATGCTGGCAATCTAGAGAAAAAGAAGACAGTTTGGGA
Organism: Myiozetetes cayanensis; assembly: GCF_022539395.1. Lineage (NCBI taxonomy): Eukaryota > Metazoa > Chordata > Aves > Passeriformes > Tyrannidae > Myiozetetes > Myiozetetes cayanensis. Next base: position 15,833,513 of record NW_026086826.1, on the reverse strand, counting down.
TGGCAGCTGACCTGAGAAGCAGCTGCACATGACCAGTGCCTCTCAGGGCTTGAACACTTCAGCCATGCCCAGGGCAAAGTCCCCACCCACCACTAGTGGGAAACTTCAGATTCTCCATTCTCTGTCTCACCGCTGTTATTTATCCAAATAAATAAAACACCAGTTCAGAACACCTAATAATGCCTCATTTCTTAGTTATTGAAGAAGTAACAAACAAATCTGATCAGGCACAGACACTGCTCCCTCAATCACAGGTGACTCTGAATAGTTCAGAACCACAGAAATTGACACTAAAACAAATGACAACACAAATAACCAGGAGGTCTGAAAAGAAGAACCAAATCATGGGGAATGATGCAGTGAAATCAGCACTCTAGAGGCACTCCATGCTACAGAGGTACGAACTCGCTCACTTCAGTCACCATGTTTCTGAGAATATCCTGAACATGGATAAATCCAAAGGACTCAGAAATTCATCCTCAAAGATGGTAGAAAACTACTAGACCAGACCACCTACTCATCTGCATCATAAAAGCATAGAACTGTCACAGAACCAAAAGCTTAGGTTCTGCCCTGTGATCACAGAATCACAGAATGGCTTGGGTTGAAAGGGACCTGAAAGATCATCTAGTTCCAACCCTCATGCTGTGGGCAGGGACACCTTTCACTAGACCTGATTCCTCAGAGCCCCTTCAAACCTGGCCTGGAACACTTCCAGCAAGGGGGCATCTACAACTTCTCTGGGAAACTTGTTCCAGTGCCTCACCACCCTCACAATAAAGATTTTCTTCCTAATATCTAATCTAGACCTACTCTCTTTCAATTTGAAGCCATTCCTCCTTGTCCTGTCACTACATGCTCTTCTAAAAAGTCCCTCTCCATCTTTCTTGTAGGGTCCCTTCAGGTACTGGAAGGCTGCAATTAAATCACCCCAAAGCCTTCTCTTTTTCAGGCTAATTTTTCAGCCTTTTTCAGGCCCCTCCTCTGGAGTTGCTCTGACAGGTTGATGCCCTTCCTGTGATGGGGCCCCAGACTTGGATGTAGTACTCTGGATGGGCTCTCACCAGAGCAGAGCAGAGGGACAGAATCTCATCCCTTGACCTGCTGCCCATGCTGCTTTTGACAAAACCTCGACTAAACCTCTACACCTGCAAACAGGAAATTCTGCTTTTCAAATTTATTAAATCCAGCTCTTTAGTTTGTGGCACAGATTTGAGACTAACATGCTGTTTGATTTCTCTTAACATGACTGGACCCATGAAGTGTGCATGCATATCTGTGTGTCCCCTCTTGTACCCATTTCTACTGCATTTCACATTTCTGTCAATATAGCCTCCAATATTTGAATCCACTGATAGAACAGATGCAGTAATTGCAAACAGCTGTAAAGTATTACTCATCTTGCTAATCAAAATGACTTTCTGCTAAATAAACCATGAAAAAAGCTTTTCCACCATCAGTGAAGTGGAGTGGAAATGATACAGACTGTAAAGAGTCCACCATGGAAGTGAAATCAACAGATCAAGTGTTCCTACAACAATGATTCTACGTGCTAATGCACATTTCCAAAATTGTTATAGAAATATCACTATGTTTAGGAAAATGAATTTGTGTAACAACACAAATGTTCCTCCAGGTATTTTACATGATACTTCCAGATACACAGAGCCTTGAAGAACTGCTTTATGCTTTCTCAAGATTCATAATCCAAGGGGAGATAATTGCCCCATATGTTTTTGCTAGATGTTCATTACATCCTATACTATCTTATTTTAAAAACCTAAACAACTCAGAGTACTATATATCCACATTAAATATGACAAAAGGACTGTTTCTGAGCTTACGGGAAGCACAGAAGAGGTTGATGAATCTCCCTCAAACAAGTTTGAGGAAAAAAGTCAAACTCATGTCTGAGAACTCTCATCTTTCATTAGTCTGTCCCCTAATGAAAAAGCTCCTTTTCTAGCTCATTGTGCTTCAGTTATCCTATTTTCTAAGTCATATTCTTTAATTCTTAAAAATGCTATTAGAAAAGATATCATCTCTGGTTATATACTCTTCCTCTATTCCCTTATGCCACTTAAGCACTTATTGCTGTGGGCCACTCCAGTATAAAACACTCCAGAGGAAACAACTTAGCCCTGAGTTATTTCTCTCACTTCTTTGGGTCACACTGAATTAGGAAGTAAGCAATCTTCTCCCACAGCTTTCTGCTACCATAAATGATTTGCTGGGAATCTCAGCTCTTCTATTATGAAAAGTAACTAGAATTTAAAAAGCATATAAATTACAGATGTGCTAATTTTGTGCAGCACGATGAACTTCCTACTACCAAGTCTATATATCTGCAGAGAGGGGAAGAAGAGGGAAGAGTAAATGAGATACATATCTGATTATAGCACAGGAGCAGAAAGAGTGAATCTACTTCCTCTCTGAAACACTTTGTGTTCTCCAGCACTGGATGCAGTCTCCATCAAAGGACTAGGCAAGTTCTCTAGATCAGTTGCCTTTCTGCCACAGTTTTTGCTCTGTTTTTCTCTCCTCAGGTCTTTTTTCTTTGCCTTGAATCTCTTCTACTCTCACAGTCATCTATCCACATTTAGTGCCATGGCTGCAGCAGTGTGACCTGCTGTCACACCCAAGAAACCCCAGGAGAAACACTGCACAACTTCAAACCAGAGCATCTCTGCCACAGACAAAAGAAACCATAACAGGGGAGCCCAAGGTCACTGTCTAGGCTAACATAGCCTACAGAGTGACATAATCCTCTCTATTAAAAGGGTCATTGTAAGACTATGATAGAATAAAGTGATTGCTCCCATGATAATCCACTTCTTGAGGATCAGAGAAAGCATCAGAAGAGCTGCTTAGAAAGTCTTCACCAAATTACTCTGTGATACATTCATTTCTCCCTCCTGCTCTGCCCACTTTCCAGACAGTCCTTTGATTTTTGAACAAGGAATTAAAATGGAGAAACAAGCACTGTTTTATCAAAAGCCGCATCCTTCTCATAGAGCACAAAGTACAGAGGACATTTAAGGTATGTCAGCAGCAGTGAATGAGGCTCAGAGACCCTCACATCTTCAGCTCCTCTCAAACTCTTGGTAGCAGCATGAAGAATTTTCCCTTACACGTGGACATTTCCAAGCTACTTGCAGTTGCACCATTTGTGGTTTTCACAGCCAGTGAGTGCATCTTCTCACAATTCCTGGTAGTAGCAGTAGGCCTATTCTACAAATATACAGAAAGCTACAAAGACCTTTCTGGGTGAGTGAATTGTATTGCAGTCATCGTAAAATCCCTCCCAAAGAACTGAAACTGCACCTTAAATATATTAACTGCTTGCCCTCGATATCCCAGATGCACTTTTCCCATTCCAACCCTACACTTATCCATGCTTTCTTTAGACTAAGGCAACAAGACTTAGAATCACTGAGCTTATTTTTCAAGGCAGCAATGCAGCAGAGCCAGGCCTGAAACTCAGCCTCTCAAGAAACAGCAGGTTTCAGAGCTTTTTATCATCTGCCCTCATGCAGGTTTTCAAGAAAGCCACGCACAACTCTCAAATGTCAGTACACAGTTTCTAAGTCAATGTGCAGCAGTGTGGGGTAATTTCTTTTTACCAATTTCTCTCCAACTACAACTCTCAAAAAAGGCACTATGGCCCTTTTCTCTGCCCATTAAATTATACCCCTTTCACTCTTCAGCCTCTAAGCAGCCTCCCATTGTTCTGAAAAAAAATTTGCAACTCCAGTTCTCATACCTTACAACTCCTCTCATGCTAATATCCTCACCATAGGGCCTCATTCAGGTGCTGTTCCAAATCCAGAAGTTTCCTCCCTCAGAGCTTGGGCTTCTCCTACTAGAAGTTTTCAGGATGTAACATCCACCTGAAAGTGAGAGAACTGAATGAATAACTCAGACCATGGAGTAGTGCAAGATGATAATTCCAAGAGAGGCTAAAAAGCAGGAGTGGAGCTTGTTCCTGAAACAGAAATGGGGAGTAGGAAAATGAAAGGAATTTCTGGGGAAATATTTCCTTGGGGAAAAAAACCTCAAAGCTATAACACATTTCAAAGTACATTTGTCTCTTCTTACTGACACTGAGAGCCCAAAACAGACTGCAAAAAAATACAGGGACAGTCAGAATAAGACTGTGGTGGTCTTAATTTAGGAAGAGCTCCCATACTGTAGAAACCGCCCCCATGAGAACTTTCCTAAACTGAAAAAGAAGCAAACCCTACATACTACCAGAGTAGCACCCAAGAAAAAAAGATTATACAATATGCCCTTGATAGTCCATTAGCAATATTTGTGCTCATTACCAGTGAGATGTGTTTCACTGAAAGAGCCACTTGGGCAGGAGGGGCACTTGAGGTAATTAAGAGTGTATTTACATTTTATAGAGCCATTGATGCCCTTATGTCCAAGGAACCCACATTAAAAGTGTGCTCAGGGTATTTTCCTATCAATAAATATTGAAATGGTTAATCTGCACTTGGTCTGCTAGTTGCCTGCTATGGCTGCGAGCTGTTAGCAAGTAGCAAAAAGCAGACAAAAGGATCTGTCAGACAAGAAACAAATCTTCCAATCTATTTGTTTTTTCTGGGTAAGTTTCCATTTACTCACTGTCTTATTTTCATGAATGAAAAATAGAATAAAAAAATTGCAAGAGTCTCAAATTTATGACTGTAAGAAATAAAATGAGTTATTGATTTGAGTACAGTTTTAACTAAAAAAAATTAGTTTAGAGTGATCTTTTATTCATCGAGTTCTCAAACACTTCCCTATTCTTCTGAAATCATCTTCAAGTGCAAAACAGATCCAATATTATGTGTCCATTTATTTAAGTTCTGTCTGTGTCTATTCTTCCTGTTGTCCCAGAGTGTTCCTGCTAGACACAAGCCCAGGAACAACAAACAGCAATCTAAACTCATCACAAAATTACCTTAAGAAATGTAGAAAGTAACAGGAATTAATCAGCTGAACAGGCAGTCTTCCATTGCAACCCTTGTTATTTAGACAAGTGCAGCTAATATACATAATGTAGCCATAAATAATTAAGTAAAATAAATTACAGCCCAACAAAGTCCACATTAAACAAGACAGGCCTCTCTGAAAGCCATGCGGGACTTACTATCTGAAGATCAGAGTAAAAAATGAAAGAGCACGGCTTGCATGATCTGTCTGTTGCTCTAATTTTTAAAGATGATACCTAATCATTGTAGAAACTCGTGCCTAAGAGAGCTGGACTATGCTAGAACTGATCTGAGTCATAAAGCAGCATGAAAATGAAAAGTGAAAAAGAAATGAGTCTGTACATTTTGCACCATGCTCATGTGGTAACTCTCATCGTCATGACTCACAAACCCAACAAAAAGAAGAAACTCCACCTAGAGCTATAAATTCTGGTCAGCTCAATTATTTCACGTGTTGCAGTCTGACTTAAGTTATTCAGAGCAGAGAAAGGCAGATCCCTGATGCACCTTTCCATAGTGCTGGACAGGGTGAAAATAATAAATTGTTCATTGGGAGACACTATGTTTCTTGGATAAGGAACAGCATATTTCATATTCTTCTCTCATAGCTGCCTCTTGATGGCAGTAAATGGTTTTGCCATAGCTGTCATATCTCAGCAAAGAAGTCCTGCAATCAGAGTCTACTTCCACTCACTCTAACATCACCTTTCCTCCATGGCAGCTGATGTCCCATACCCTCCTGGCTCGCAAGTTGCAACAAACAGCTTTATAATTTGTCAGTTTTTAAAAACCACTGCAAGCCTTTTGCTGAAAACCATCATGACACATTGACCTAGACCTACAGGTAAGTCAATAGTTTGGAAACTATTCTGTTTTCCCCAGAAAATTGCCCTGGGTTCCAGGAGTGGAGATGTGGCATTTCCAGTGCATCAGAGTGACTTTCAGGAGAATTACATCAGGTTTTGGTGTTGCTCCCTCAAGCACTTACATAATCTTAAAATTAAAAAAAAAGTACCTTTTGATGCTCTCATGTCTGTTAAAATGAAAGCTCAACAACATCTCAATTCCTCTATCCAGAATAGGCTTTGTGGCCAATGGAGTGGGGGAATCAATGTCTCTTCCTTTTTCCATAGTAAGATCTGACTCCCACATCCTACAGGTTTGGATTTTTTTCCCTTCAGTTAGTCTGTTGTAAAGAGAAGTGCAGCTCTTGCTGAAGTCAAGGCCTCTGAAAATCTGAGCCTTGACATCTCAGTGTCTTGAAAACGACTTGCATGCAGAGAGGAAAGGAATAATGATTAACAAACTGCCTTCTAAACGTAGAAACTATCACCCGAAAGTGGAGTCTTGGTGCCTGCTTGAACTGCTGCCCAGCTCCTGTCCAGCTTATTCCCCATCTGGTTGGAGAGAACACAATTAGTACAACGAGCACGGTGCTTTGGAAAGATTTTTCACCCAAGTAAATGATCTTGCACCAATAACAAATGTTTGCCTGATGATAATTCAGGACTGCACTGGGCTGAGTAGGTTCATCCCACAGTGAGAAGCAATATGGAGACAACTCAACCCTAGCAAGAGGATGGAAAAACATTTCTGAACACACATTCACCATTACCCATTTTGGACAGATGCAGAAAGAATTTTCTTGTATCTGCCAGCTCTGCTGGTCAGCAAGGTGGCATGGATGCAGCAGGAACTTGACTACATCCAGTAAAAATCTTGGCACGTTCCAAAGCTCCTGAAGTGCTCCTTTCTCTTTGGACATGGGTAGTAGGAAAGCATTCCATACTGCACACATACACTATGTGCATCAAGAGTCCTGCACTCGATATTGAATGTGGAGTCTCCCCAAAGTTTAACTGAAGGAACCCTTCAGGACTCTGAACCCACTGCCAGCAGCAAGCATGGCTGGATCAATACCTTGTCCAGTGTTTCACAGTGTCACGACAGTGGCTACTGAAAATTACTAACAAAAAAGCAGTTATTTTGGAGGCTGGAGACTATTTGTCAAGGGGTAGTGATGAACTAGGGCTGAAGGTATTAAGTAAAATGAATTGGATTGGGAGAGAACTAGTGGGTGAAGCAGCCATTTTTACTATGGGTAGCTCCTGCTATAGTTTCTGAAACTTGTTTTTATTCTATCTAATAAGTCATAGAATGGCATGGGTGAAGATTCTTACAGAATGTATTTTTCTAGGTACAGTAAAACTGCCAGATTATCTGCCAGAATTTATTTCTGATTTGTTATGAGGTTCAAGAAAACCTACCAACCAAAAATTCAAGACATAGCTCTGTCAAAAGACATTTACATTGCCCATAAGCATTTCAATTATACACACCAGGCAGAACTGTAAATTGTAAGATATGCATAGATAAATCAGATAATACATGGCAAATAAGGCTTACAGCAGCAATATTAGCTAGCATATAAGAATCTTAAAAAGCAGACACAATTAAGAGACAGGACAAAGAAATAAATATCTGATGAACCTTTCAAAAGGCCAATCACATTGTCCTTATTTTAATATTGTTTAACAGTAACACTTAATAAGGAGAACATCATGATTGTGTGAACTAAATTTTCAGTCATAATGAATGCTACAAACTTAACCTACCAAGTTTAAATAGGGTACAATGCCTTGGGAGAAATGCAAGAGAAATTATTTGATAAAGGTGATGGTTTTTCACACCTGAAAATAATGTTTTTCTTTCAGGCTCTCTTGATCAACAGTCTGTAGCCACACATTAACGACAAAATCTCAAGATTTATGGTGTATACTTGTCACTACTTGCATAACTTACTATGGATAGAGGATCACAGAGATTTTGAACATAATTTCCTACACTCCAGGAGATTAAATAGACTACATTTGAAGAAGGCAAGAAGCAACTATGGCCCCTAGATAGCAGAAAGTAAACTTCAACCAGTTTCTGTATCATTTATTCAAGAAGTATAGTCTCGTCTCCTACATTTAGGCATAAGCATCCTGTGCAGCAAGCATGTGTATTTGATTTAAACAATTAATTGCACAGGAGTGGATTTTTGTTACGGCTTTCCTGGCACAAACTAAAATCATTACATAAATCAGCTGGAGAGTGACAATTTTACCTATATAAAGATTGATCGAACATTCACAGCTAGAGTTTGTTCTGTTCCCCATACTCATCAATATAGAAGCAGCTGTGATCTGAAAGCTTTTCTGGGGTAAAAGGCAACACTAAAGAGCATGCTGGAAGAAAACAATCATCATATCAGAGCTATTCCCCAGATCACTGTTCAGTGCTACAATTCCTTCTTTATCCATCATGCTTTCTCTGATTGCTATTCATTTCCTTATTTAATGAATATTGTAATGAATACAACATACTTAAAGATGCAGTGCAGATATTTTTTTTTAAATTATGTTTACCATGATATATCCTGAGAGGGAATATTAGCAGCTCTATTAAGTGATGCTCTCTTGTTACCATGATAAATGTGTATTCAGTGATAGATTTAATGTGAAACCCAGTGAACATAACTCACCAACAAACCTAAATCATGTATCATCTATTTGAAAACTGTCATCTTTTTCTAACAGATAGGAAGTGTTTTCCCGGTGAATCCGTTGCTTGTTATACTCTGCTCATCAGAGGTACTAGTGACATGGCAGCATTTCCTATAACAAAGGAAAAATATACAGTCATATCCAAAATTCACCTGAAGAGGGATTATCTTTGTTGGCTTCAGTGGTCATTAATGAAGACACTTGGACTGTATAAAGCCAAAGTATTTGTCACTTTTTAATGATTTAACTGTTTTCTTTGCCTATTATACACATGTACTCTTATGTTAAAGTCCTAAATCTTATGCTGGTAAGTACAGGGTCAAGGGCACTGGTCCTACCGTTAAGGGGCATGAGAGGACTTGTTTTGAACAGTCAGTGGTATTTAGAGATTGTCTGGTTTCTATTGTGAAAAAAAAAAAACAAACACCAAAACCAAAACCTTGAACGAATAAACAGATTTATCCAGATCAAGAAATCTTCTGTTTAGAGTACCTAGAACAGTTATTTCTGAAATGGTTCTTGCCTTTTTTTTTCAGTTGTTTTGGATTTTTTAAAGTTTAGTTTTTCTAAAGCCTGTATTTGAAAATTTGTTTTAGAAAATGCTTTCCAACACTGGAATTTTTAGTTTTGAGAATATTGGAAAAAAAATTTTTGATTATTACCCTTACTCAAGTTGAATACTATTCACATGCTTTCTTTCCCATATAAGATTTTGATTTGGCTGCCATTTTCCAAATAAACACTAGGGGGAAAAAATTGTGCCCTCATTTAGTATAGACCTCAGCATGCCATTGGATCCTTTTCCAAAGAGGTTGGCCTTCTTAAAGGAACAGAAACTGGGGCACTGGGGATTCTCCTGCCTATTTCCCTGATAAAGCATAGGTGACATATTTACTTTAAGATCTGGATCCCTCTCACAAGCTCATTTAAGCTCCCTGACAACTTGTTCACTGGAGGTACAAAAAGAATCAACTGTCTGAAGCTGACCAGGAGTATAGGTTGATACACACGTGTTTTTCTTTTCTTGCTGAACACCTGTTCAAGAGCACCACACAGCTCCCACAGCCACACCACAATTTGAAACACAAGGAATTCCTGGGATAACAAGTTCCTGGGATAACAAATTATGGAGTAGTATAGTGTTACCTGTACCAAGCATACCAGTCCTATACCCTACTCTTTGCCTCCCTTTGCACTGTAGGAAATAGTGTATAACACCCACTGCCAGCAGTGTGGAAGAAGGGCTGAAAATGGATTTCTACAAGTTAGGGATTCAACTTCTTCTGCCCTCTGAATTGCTGGAGTTGTGCTGTTCTGTGCATGGAGGGTCTGGGGATCTTTGGAGAGGTGTGTGTGAGGGAGGGTATCGGGCTGGTTCGTGCTTTTGTTCCCAGACAGCAGATGAGAAGCAGATGTGTTCCTTCCCCAAAACCGGCATTAGGAAGAAGCTCCTTGGCATGCACAAAGGAAGAGACCTGACTCTTGAGTCTACTAGTGAATTTAAAAAGAGAGAAAATAATGACAGATTACAGTGTTGTGGTTTTAAACTCAGCCTTCAGTACTCCCTCTCCCAGTGCCTATATGTGTCAGACCCGGAGACAGTCTTGCCCAATAAATGTGTTAATAGTCTCTGTCCAAGACAGTCAATGCTCGATATGCTCCCGATTTAATTGAAGACTTAGATTACCAGGACATTTAATTTCCTTCTATAAATTATAGTCAGTTCTTTTGGTCATTTTTAGTTCTTCAAGTGAAAGAAATAATGAGCCTATGAGTAGATTCTATGTCTAGTCCTGAGGGTTTGACTCTAGCAGAACTCCTGCTGTCCTTGATGACTGGAGGGTTGCTGTGCATATCAGACCCTCAGAATCTGGATCAGTACACTTAAGTATGTGCAAAACTGGTCCAACATGCCAGTTGATCACAAAAGGTGTATCAGAGCTATTTTCATCATTAAGAAACAGGAGATGCCCTATTTTAGTGCTCGTTATAAGAGCTATTTTTACATCTCAGAGTCTGGGTAAGAAATATCTCAAAAATATGATTTTCAATCAGCGTGAAATATCTCCTTAAAATTCCTTAAGTTGGTGATGCACACCCTCCAGGCACCTTTGAAAATGTTGGGGAGAAATTTGCCTCTATTGAAGTCGGTGAGAGTTTTACTACTGAGCTCAATTGTGTTGCATCTTGCAGCTGTCTACTGACTTCAGTCACTCTGAGTTCTCTGGTTGTCTGGCTTTTAAAAGGTGCAGGAGGAAAAAGATCATCTAAAAACAATTTTTCCACCAACATGATGATTATTGACTTATTTTCCATTTTAAATCATGCAAAAGTGTCACAACTCAGTAAGAGGAAGGTGTTCATGCATTATTTCTAACATTCCTCAGATTTATAATATATATACAACAGAACAAGTTTGTAATTTGACCTTTTTCTGTTATTCTAGTTATTTTATCTCATTAAGGGGAAAGGATAAATATAATAAAAGATCTTTTGTATAGGTGCCTGTAATATTCTACCTTAACAGTCCAAACCACCACACCTTGTAACAGTACCACTACTGTGTCTAGGTTATATCTACTGATGAACAAAGAACTGTACACGTGGTTTACATTTTCTTCTGGCTTCACTGAACATTTCTACAAGACTCATTTTAATACACTGAGAAAAGGTAGTTCTGAAAATGTTTATCATTAATGTACCAAATGAACTAACTATAACATGACTAAAATAAGCAGTATTTTGTAGGACAACAGTCAGTCAAGGCCTAAAATGCTGAAAATAAGAGACCTAGTGACCATAAGTCTTTTTGACTCTGTCACACAAAATAATTGGTAAGTGTTACGTCTTCATGCTTGTGGAGGAAATAATATGAGGGGGGGGAAAAACCCAACAGGTACAGGGTCAGTAAGAGCAACCTCATAGAAATACTGTAACACTGCTGACATTAATAATTAAATGTACAAGAAATCTCAATAAATATTAAGTTATTTGCTAAAGAAATCTATGCCAGTGTCTTTTTGCATGTGTGTGAAGACAAACTGATTTATATCAGAGAAATGGGAAATCTGTTTTAGTCAACCTTGCTTTTTTCTCCTCAGAGCTATAGAATTATAAAGCACAAATCTACTTAAGTTGGGCTTTTTTACATTTATAAAGGGCCACACTTGATTTAGCAATACTATTTTTATGTGTAATGACATGAAATCATTTATTATACATTCTGCTAATCTTCAGACTTACATTTTGACAGGATTAGGAATTTATACAATATGTAGACTTTAGGATGCACATTAAGACTGAGGCACTTCAATACATTTGGTTTTTTGCAAGCCAGGACTGAGTGTTTGAAACAATGATTTTGTGTTTCCTGCTCTCTGAACAACAAACCACAGAAATCCTTCTGATGGTAATCATATTATTTTCTGTTTAAGATTACATTTTGTTTGTACATTTATAGTGTCACTTAAAACAAAATCCAGCAGGTTTTCTTTTTAGATATCTTTTAGAGAAGTGAATATTTTAAGAAAATGACATAGAAACCGAGTTTTCTAAAAGGTACAAACTTCCCAGTATGTATTTTATAAATATTTAAATGAAAGATGATCAGAAATGTATAAATAATTGTGTTAACACTTTATGAACTGTTACTGTGTTCTACAGCGCAGTAATAAATTGATTTCCACACTGAGGGGATTAAAGGACCTAGATTTGATGAATGCAGAAACAGCTCATTTTTTCTTTTTCTATACAGCAAGTTGCATCACTGTTTTTGATACACAGACTAGTTAAATATGATGTTCTACTGAAGGTATATAGTGGTAACGGACAAAATCATTTCCTTAAAATATTAATGCAGAAATTTATAACATTTCATTTTCAATCTTAGAGAAACTTGTTATTCATTTGCATGAGAATGGCAATTTAGTGTGGCAATAGAAAGCTCCAACTGCATCCCTGCACTTTATTGCCTTAGGTTTGCAAACTGCTTTAACAGCCATCAGCCAAGAAATGTACATGTCATCTGCAAATCACAAATCACAGATCTTGACTCGAGTGATTGCACAGGGAGAAGTGCTGAAGGGTTCATAGTGGCCAGAACAAGACTTAAAAGTGATGTGAAATAGGGAGCAAAAAGGGCTGCAATTGCCTTGGAGCCTAAAATAGACTGAGCTTCAATGCCATGGAAAAAATCACCAGCTTCTCCATCATTTCTTTAAAGGTCAGAATTTTTGTAGGTGGATTGGGAGCGCAGCGGATTGCAGATGCGTTTAACAGCAGGGTATTTTCCGCTGCCATGACCAGTTAAGGAAGATTTTCAAAAACACATCTGCTGGTAAACAGTTTGGCCCTACTCTGGGTCATCTGCCTTATCTGTGCTCATTGCTGCATGAATTCTTACCTGGATAAAGTCCCAAACCTCACATCAGTCAAAGTTAGGCTTTCAGTACAGTCCATTACATTTTTTAGAGAGGTAACTCCGTGGCTTTCGGTTGGTTTTCTGATGCAGGTCTGCTTCTTCACAAATGTATGAAGCGCACTGGCAGTGGAGACAAAGCTTGCTCCTTCCCACTTCCCGTTCACGTTTCACTCGTCAGAAGGCACAGCACATCATGAAAGAATAAATGAAAGGAAAACAGATGACTAGAAGAATAACAAGGACTCAAGGAGAGAATTTCTCTGTGTTGCAAAAGGAGGCTGTGCTCCAATACCATTTTGCATCATTTCAGATCACTAATATTATGCAGAAATTGATTTAAGAGGAATTCAAACACAAATTGCCTGCAAACTGATATGGAAGGCAGTAAATCCATTTTCCTTTTCAATCTCTCTCACTCTGCAGGTGACTAAATGCCCTTGGTTTAAGCTTTCTCTTACTCCACTCTGTTGTAATAGAATCTGAAGTTCTGTTTGGAACTGGAGAGGTTAAAAAATAATCCTCTTTATTAAATGGGTGAACCAAAATGCAATTAAATAGACAAAGATCTTTGCAGGTTCGGTTTTATGCTGGAGAGTGTCTACACTTTACACATATTTGTGTGATACTTAAATATCTCTAAGTAATTTAACTTTTCTAAATGTTTATTAGTCCATGGTGAGCACACTGGATCCTCTTCTGGGATCAAGATATGAATTTATAAGAAGTGTAAAGTATTTAGATAGTTTCAAACATATTTCAGAGCACTTGTAACATCTGGGGAATGAATTCTACTTGGCTATTCTACTGTTAACTTCAGAGAGAAATGCAGGCAGTTTAACCAGCTGAGATTCTTTGTACCAGTAATAGCTGAGCCTCTTTGGCTAATGGTTATTATGAAGAGGGTGTTGTTTCCTTTGGAGTTCCTTCTCTCCCAACTTAACCTCTGCCACCCAACTTATACCAGACAGAAATGAGCTTCTTAATTTCTGTTCAAATAAAGAGAGAAAACGTCCACCAAAAGTACATTCCATAGGAAGAACTGAAAATTCTTCTTGATGTACTCTCCTTTGAGCTGAGACATTAGGAGAGCCTCAAAAAGCAAAATTAACTAACAGAGGCAGCGAAAAGATAACTTAATGAATGCTCTCTTAACAAAATCCTCTGCCTTGGTTATGAAAAGACATTTTGCTGGGGCAGCCCACATCTATGCAATCACTACATCTAACTCAAGAGGCTTGTAGTTATGTCTTCCAAAATAGCTCTCAGAGTGCATCTGAAAGATTTGTCTGCACATTTATTATTTGAAGGTTATGGTGTTCACACCTTTGACTTGAATTTGCAGTTTAAAAAGAACAATGCCATATTTTTGTTCAGTTTTTAGCTCACCTTGTGTTCACCTCCAGTGGCAACTGCTTTTTCTACTGCAGCCCATCACCAGGTGGCTTATAACACCGATCAAAGTCAACGGCACCCAAGAGAACCAAGCATTAGTTTTAACATAGCTGGGAAGCACTGCAGAAAAAGCAGAGGAAAGAAAGAAGGGAAAGAAACCAGAGTGCACAGCCACTGGTACTTCAGCACTTAGTAGGAAACTTTATCTCAACTGACTGAAGCCATCACCTCTTTGATACAGCCCAGGTTTGCAGCTCAACCTGGGTTTCAGAGTTTCTCGACAGGTTTAAGTGTCCTGCATTTTTTAACAGATGCTGCTGCCACACTGAGGAAGAGCTGTGATTGTACATTACTATGTCCCCGCTTTGTTTTCACTTATCCGACCTAGAGAGATTTCCTTCCTCTTTTTTAAACTCATCTGACCATCTAGACTTCTTAACAGAAAACTGTGTTGCTTCTGCTTTTGTACTAAAGCTATTTGTGAGGATCATAAGCCCACAAGCAAGGATGACTTTCTCACCTAGCTCTTTCTCAAGTAAATCTCCTTTGCTTTGCTGGCCATACTCACGAGCTCTTCTCCACTGAACTGTCATGAGTCCTGAGGGGAGCACACAGGATGATCAGTGAGGAGGGAAAAGAGCTCATGTTCTTCTTGTAGAGGCAGTTATCCTCACATGCTTTGGTTGTGATGTGGGCCTCTGCTGCACAGAAAGTTCCATGCACCTGTACAGGAAGACTGGAACAGAGAAAAGAGAACAGAATGAGCTGGAAACACTGAAAGAGATGAGCAAAAGTGTCAGAGATACAGGATAAGAAATCGAGATAGGGATGGACACATCCCAAAAAACTGAATGGGATGGATGAGCCCTCAGCGACATAGGAAAGTGGCAACACTATAGTTCCAACTAACAGACAGGGACTGACCATAGCCTAATCCCTGTGAAAACTTTCTAAAACTTTTACAGTTCATAGTATTTGCACATGTATTTTCAAATTCAGTCAAATGGCTTTCTGAGGAGAGAATAATACAGTGTGAAATCAGTCCTACCGCAATTCAGTTTTGATGGCACTTCTGAACCTTTGCTTTCCTTCGCCCTCTCCTCCTCAATATCCTCCTGGCCTGGCCAGATAATTCCACCTCAACATCTGTTAACAAGGAAAGGCAGTCTATTTCATGACCTCTTGTTCCTGATTTAAAGTCAATGCTTCAAAGGGCTTAACAGTAACAACACCATTATCAGGTTACTCCTTTGTGCTTGAAGAAGGATAGATGCGAGAGGGCAACCTGTAAGGCCTGCCATTATTGGAAAAACAGATGGATGAAATATCTAAGTTTGATGCTCTTTTCTTCTTTTCCTTCCAACAATTATCTAAGGCAGCTACTGAGACCTAACTACTAAGGATCCATGCAAATATCTCCTGTGCTTGTCTGATCAATGATTCAATAGGCAAAGAGGGGCCTTTTTTCCATGCTCATCTTTGATTTCTGCACAGAACTATGCTAAGCTTGTGTTTCTCAGATGAAAGCAAGTGGTACAGTTTATGCTAAAATGACAAAACAATTTGAAAGCGAATGTGTATAACGGAGAGAAGAACTTAAGCACATGGTTGACATTATTACGTTTATTTCTCAGTGAGACCTGTCTTTTCATGACACTAATCAAAAAACTGGGTCACCTCACAATGGTAATTTCCTAGGAATCTTGAAATTCATGAGTCAATTTGATCCCTTTTTAGCTGAACATTCACTAAGCACAGTGAGGCTGGTGGAGCTCAGCTAGCTCATCAGACTTGTCATCGACTATATGTGAAGAGTTTATATCCTTAATGGGATCAAAGGTTTTATCAGTGATCCTTCGTAAATGTAAACAGATGAAATATTTTTCTATCAGCATTGATTCCACACCTGACATTCCTTCTGTTGATCAGTTAATGGTTATTGTCCGTCATAAAATCAGAGACAAGGAGGGTTTATTACTTTCTTAACAACCAAGAGCCATGCCATAGAACTCCCCCCACCCTCCCCTTGTTTGAATCCATCTTGCAACAACTGAATATTAATAACATCATTTGCCATTGCCAAGGACAGATTTAATATAATGCTAGTCTGGACATTATGAGGAACTTTTCAAAATATTGCACGGTTTTAAAATCCACATCTCCCTTTAAAGTCAAATAGAAGTCAGTCAGCTAAAATCCTAGTCATCCTTCAGAAATTTAGAACTAGAAAAGTCTCCAGACAAGGATTTGTGAAATTAAAGCATTGGCAGGCAGTGCCATGCACTTAGCCTTTTTTGTCAACACAAAATTATGCTCTTCTTTAGTGTCTTTTAGTGTTAACTCTGAATATTCCCCCGCAGATCTGTGCAATTGAGAATATTCCTGGGAATATGACACATTTCTGAAACATGCTACAGCTATCAATAAATTAAGGCTCATCATATTCTCAGCTGTGGGATATTACCCTTGTTTGGCGTAAGGAGGAACAAGGTAATGGAAGTGACTTGCCTATAGTATTATGAAATTACAGCAATGAAGAAAAACAATCCCATTTCAGTGAATTATTTTTAGGGGGGCGAAAGCTTACCAAAAGAAACATTTCTAAAAATAATTATACTGTAATAGGATGTAGTAAAATTATAATAAAAAAGAAAACCCTATAGAAACAAAGGAAAAATATCTTAGAATTTTTCATTTGACTTCAAATGAAAGGTTTCCTTAGGAAATTTTGATTCAGCAAAAATAAAAAATACATCGCTCTGAACTGCATAAATTACCTGCTGCAAGAGTGACCAAACCTGGAAACATGGCAAACAATATCAATTTAAAAAGAAGAAAGGACATTTCAACCTCAATAGAATCAGACCAGTTTCTCCGGGCAGAGCATGAGTAACTCAGTCAGGTTCATGCAAGTCAGTCAGAGCCACAAATGTAGAAGTGAGCCTCTGGGCTTAATATGCAAGAGTTGATCCCTTGTCCCTAAATCAGCATCAGCATTGACAGCTGGATCAGCAGAGTATGTCTGCACAGCACAGTGCAGGCTGTACGGAGATACCGCAGGAGCACTGACCCAGGACTGGGACGGTACCGGCTAAATCTCTCCGCTGACCAGGAGCAGCCTTATTCAGCTGGGCAGAGCAAGAGCCATCCAGGACACTGGACCTGCAGCAAAAGCCATTCAGAGGGAGCTGGTGGCTCTCTGCACAGGAAGATGTTTTGCTGTCCAGACCTTTCCTGCAGAAATAACCAATAATTCTTTGGGTTGTATTCTACAGTTTGTGAGTGCTGTCATCACTGGACTGATGTACAGCAGAGAAAACCAAAACATAGATCAAAATGAGGCTGGGATCAACATATATTAGAGATCAGATTATCACTGCTAAATTTGAATTCAGAGGAAGTTAACACTCGCCTCACAGAGCCAATGTAAAGAAACTAACTCTCCCCAAAATTTCCATTAAAGATCCTCTACTGATGGTCTGACTGTACCAACACTTTCTGCATGTACTGATGACTAATGCAGATAATATCTCTGATACAGGGAGATATTGTTTCCCCATTTGATGAACAAATATGAACCATCAAAGGAAGAGGTGTCAGCACTGCAAATCCCTCAGAGCAGACTCTGCCTTCTTCCTCAGGCTCAGTGCATCTTGATGAGTTTATGCATTAATAAGAAAAAACAAGGAGAAAGGTTTCATGCTTCACCTTACCAGGTTGTTAATTGAATGTACGTATCGACATTTCATCATTAACAAGTGCCCTTCTCATTCAATGCTTTGAAAGTAAAAGCCACAACACAAAATCCCCAAATGATTTTCTCACTTCTGCCTTGCAGATAATAATTTAATATAAATAAACAATAATATAAGTATAAAACTGTCTTGCAATTCTCATGCTATACAACTCCAGCATGTGACTTGTTCCACTGAAACTATTGCATCTTTGGTTACAAGATGGGAAACTTCAATTACTATTTTGGGCACATTTTTGAAACAGTGAAACTTAACCAAAAGAGTTTCACTGGGGAATCTTTTCACTGAGAAGTTACTGGATATCAAAACCTGCCCTGTTTTCCTTCCCCTCCCACTAAGTAGACTAACTTCTGAGGTAGTGACACTCCCTTCACTTGCTTTTCTTCTTTCCTATTCCAGCAAAGTGACATCTAAGAGGATGGCCGCTGCCCTTTCTCTTGACTGCTATACAAGAAATGAACACCACTTTTACTCCCTCCTAAATCCATTTTCGGAGAAGGCATGCTTATCTAGCCACCTGCACCGGGAGGACTCCAGACTGTATACACTGTAAATGGAAGTGACTGATGGGAGCACAGGTCATGAAAATGCTTCAGCACATTTCTCTATGAGGTTCATTACACTGCCATATTTCAGTAGCACGTTTCTCTTCCAGTTATTCTAATTGCAAAAGTCTTAAAGGATAAGGATTATTTATGCTCATCAAGCTAAGGCTTTGATGAAGTCACTGGTCATATGCACTGCCTAGTTCTGACAAATACTTTTCAAGAAGAGTATCGAAAACTTTGAAATTTTTCTCCTTCCTTAAAGGAGGAAAATATAGCTTTTATTGACACACGTCTGGATCATACTGTGTTTATGTGTAGTTGTTAAAAATGCATCAGGTGCTAGCAAGTATCTAGAAAAAATATATATATTCAAAATACAGCTCTCTGATGGTGGAAATTATAACTAAATCAAGTATCCAGAAAAACATAGATGAATTCGGTTTTGAAAAAAGATGCATATTTTAAACATTGAAGGACAATAGTTTACCACGGTGTTCTATGTTATGATGTCTTTGTCACTGAGCCATTTTTTTTTTTGTCAAAACTTAATCTTTTTCTTTTTTATTTTTTCCAAAGGGGTAGCGTAGCAGATATCCATCTGGCCCACAACTCAGCTTGGTGGCTTTCTTTTTCCAAGGATGGACTTTTTTATGCACTTGTGCTATCTACAGATAAATCAGGTCCATTCTGATAAACTCTGTGTCCACTGTGCATCCACACTGCAGTCGAACTTTGCATAGACTGACCGTAATGGTTATTTTGCTGGCAAAGGGCCAGGCCACAGTGTCACCCTTTGTGACTGGACTGATTGGTCATTACAGCTCTGCCTCAAGATCAGTCTCTCAAGCACAGCGAGTCAAGGCATTGTGGGTATCAAAAAATTCTATAGACACTTCTAAACACAAAGGTCCAGCATGAGATAAAGGTCACACTACCTACTCACCTCTCAGACATTAGGTTATTCAAGGATTAATTCTCCTGATCTAAGTTGTTTAATGAGACACAATAAATTACAGAATCCAAGAAAAGCAGGCAAAATTCCACACCGAGTAATAAAGGACTGGTTTCATTTGCAGAAGATTATATTTTAACCTTACAGCAAATGTGTTTGTACACATCTTTTTTCCAGTACTGCCTTTTCCATGGTATTATTCTTTCACTTTAACTTGCTCCCAAGCTAGGATGAAGTGTCCTTATATGAGTCAGGAGCCACGGAGAACACTTATGTTTGTGCAACTATGAAATTCCAGCCCAAACACAGGAGTCACCATTACCAGAACTGTCAGAATCCCCCAGCAATGGCAGCCCCATATTTACTGTGCTGCACATCAGAAGAGGTAATGGTTATAGCACCACTGTTCTGAGTGACAGCAAGCACAGCAGTTTTTCATCTCACATACCTTATACCACAGAGTCACCTCCAAGAGAGCTGTTTTGGGGGATGCAGTAATACAGGACACAGGCAGGGGAACAGAGTTACCTTGGATGGTCTACTCCGCAGCTGAAAGTGAGAGTCATCTCTTGCTATGGCCAACACGTCTGTGCAAATGTCACTAAAGGCAAAAGAACAGTGCAGGTCAGTGCCTGACTATGGGACTGAAAAGCTATGAACCTTTGTAATGCTCTAGGAAGTTCCCAGACAAACTCTTCCTCAATATGTGTCCCTGTGCTGGCTGAAGAACTGTTAGTTCTGAAGCATCAGTTCACCCAAGTGGTAGAGCTGCACTGCAGAGTTGAGAGAAAAGCAGGGTAAGGCTGCATACAAGCAGTGATCACAGACACACCAGAGCCAATTCCAACACAGGGGAGAAATGACAGAAAGACTAATATGGGCTGGAGAAGAAGTGTAGAAACGTCGTAATATCTGAGACTTGCAACCCTTGGCACGGTGAAGGAAGTGGGAGAGAAGTTGTCTGCAAGGCTTAGAGTGCTGCAAATGAAAGAAGGTGTACCATTAGCAAAGTGATACCAGAATATCAGAGTCTTGTAATGTAAGCTTTGAGTTCTAGGGACTTTCTATGTTTATTTCATTCAATTGTAAAGTCCATGTCCAAAAAAATGAGAGGAAAAGTGCACTCTTAGGGGAAAAGTTAGGGGAAAGAACTGCTATTTCAGTTTTTTCCTCTCTCAGCTTGGTTTCCTCAGTTTTGTAATATACAGTGAGATTAGGAGGCACATGTGCATATCAAGAAAAGGTTGTGTCAAGGGCAAAAAATTTGATGAATTGCCTACTTACATACATTGAAACCTGCTAAATGAGAGAAGGAGTAAGATTAAGAGTGTCCTGATGAACAGAAAGATAGAGAGGTCATATAACATTCACAAAAGAGTGACAGTAATTTCATTAGAGCACTGGAAAAAAATACTGAAAAATAAGTAGACTGTTCAACGTACTCTATCAATTTCACATCAGCACTGACCTCAATAAATTCTTGCAACTCAACATGACTGTCTATTTGGTGAAGTACAGTCATCGTCTCCTGACCCTTTCTTTAACAAACTTATTTTTGAAGTAGATAAAAAATACAAAGATGTGCTTTCAAAAAGGCAAAATAAACACACTGCCAAATTGAGCACTGGAGACTTGATTGCTTCCTAGCTTAGTGCAAGGAAAGAATATGATTTACCAGGAAATCGAATAATGCTAGAAATGAACTCCTGGAGAAAACTTTTCCTAAAAACAGAAAAAAGCACATGCATATGCAAATCAACATCTTTATATTTGCATAGCATTCATTATATTTGTATAGCATTCATTTCCATGTCAGATAAACATGTGACGGCGAGCAAAATAGTCTTTTCCATAGCTCACTGCTTTGAATATCAAGTTGCAAATTGCTCAAGAACATTTGCTTTCCATCTTTCTGTCATAAGATTTCCAATTCTTTGATTGAGCTGGGTAAAATATATTGCCAGAGAGGGCACATACACTTTTTCTTTTTTTTTCCTACTTTTCCTTTCCTTCTCTGCTGAAATCACATGGTGTGGATATCACAAGATAAAAAAAAAACCAACCAAACCTTTAACCAGAAAAAACAAAACAAACCAAAACAAAACCAAAACAAAAAAATCTCAAAACTCCCATGAAACCAAAAAGCAGGTAAGAATCATTAACAAGTCTTAATTTAAAAACTAAACTCCAGTTTCTCAAGTCAGCAATTGGATTGGAAATTTGTTTATATTTAGATTGTAAACCCTGTGTTATGTAACTTTTTCTGTCCCTATTTACCCTAAATTTTAGAAAACTTTCCATGATTAAATAGGCTACTTTGGTAAGCAAAAAAAAGAGTGAATAACCGAAATCCACACATACACACAAGCTTGGTACTGCCTAAGAAACTCATAGGTAATTGTCACTTGTGTTTTCTGACACAAGAGCTACTTTTTTCCTCATAATGATACTGACTTTTCTGTGAACTTGTGTTTCACATCATCAGTATTTGGCTTTTTAGCCCATAGTGGAGACAGAGAATCTCAGAAGTGCTACAGAAACACAAAACTAATATATTTTGGTTATTTTACCACATAGTTCAATGGAAAACAATTAACAGACATATAACACTTACTGACTTACAGACTTTTCTGTGCAGCTCATTCTCCATAGCTCAGGCTATACATGCAAGATAAAACTCACTTTCAGAGAGGACATGCCAGCTCTGTGCATTTTGGAGACCACTGGTGCAACACACAGAATAGATGGGCCCAGAAGAAGCATTTACTGGAACTTCAGAGACATAAAGACGTTTGGAAGGCAGCTGTCAGATTTTGCATGTACGTGGGATGTCAGGAAAAACTGGGTTTGTGTCAGTCAAATTATCTTGTTCATCAGTCTTTTAGGAAATACACTGAGAAGCCTAAAACAAGATGTTGAAAGAGATGGTGTTATTTCTTCTGTGAAATGAGGGGTTGTTTTATGTAGCAAATCTGACAATGAATTTCCAACATGAAAGAATCCGCTTACTACATCTTAGCTACTTTACTTGATCCAAGGTTTTAGAATAACCTGAGAGTGTCAATCAGGAAGAAAACAATATAAAAAGACCTGATAAAAACTCAGAAGTTCTATCAGGCAAAGTCAAATGAAAGCAACCAGAAGGATCAACACATCAAGTTGGCTTTTTCTTTCTTCTCCCATCACCTACTGCAGCTCTTCCTCAAAACTGGCGGCTCTAATTTGACAAGTAAAAAAAAGAAATCACTGTTGATTCTCAGATCATTTCAGAAACACACCAGTCCAGGTGCGTCCACACAGAAACCAATTAAGTAAAAAAGATCATCAGAAGGGTAACTTCCTTCTCTTGGACAAAGTAGGAAGGAGGTAGGAATGGATATTTACTCCTTTCAACAGCAAGCATCACACTTGTCAACCTAACTTTTACTTCTCTCTCTTCAGCATGCTCATAAAAGAGCCATCCAGCCAAAGTATCAACATTTAAAAGGTGTATCACTTCTCTGCAGTAAGCAGTTTCATTTGTAGTAACATTTAAATCTTTTCCTCCTGGTGTGAGCTGGCATCATATTGATAGTGCAGGTACAAATAATGCGTACAGCAAATGAGAGACCCTAAATACAGAAGATGGAGAATGACTGGTAGCTTTGACAGATAAAAATGGAGAACTTCCACACAGGATATGATGAAGCTGCTGGAGATATTGATGTAACTTATGGCACTTAGAATAATGACAGCAGTCTCAATAAAAAGCTAAGAGTTTAAAGAAATAACAGCATGACTTCCAAGATGCCCTGATCTTGTTTAAATGCCCTGTTCTGCAGCATATCAGAAAACAGAGCAAAAGGTTAACCCCAGCAAACATATTTCCCAGTAGTCCTACCAAGCTCCAAAACCACCAGGAGCAATCTCTCTATTTCCCACTTATAAAAGGAAGAGATAACCAACATTTAGGCCACTCCTCATTTCAGCAAAACACTCTGGAGTTTATTAATATTTCCTGCCACCACCTAATTAGATTCTGTGCTCAAAAAGCTAGTTGCATCCATATCAGTATAGAAAGACCATTTTAGGAAAGCTTTGCTGATGTGCATTTTCTCTTGGGTTCAGGAAAGAAGGAAACTTTACTTGTCATCATGTACTGATCTCACTGTTCCAAAAAGTATTTTCATAAGAGGACAGAGAGGCACTCAGGGAAACTTGGTGAAATGAGACAACTTTTCAATTCTTGTAGTGTACTTCATCCACAGTGAAACAGTAATAAATACTCATCAAAGAATGCTCATTTGTGTTCACATCAACAAATAAAAAACAGCAGTTGCTTTTAACTACTACAGATCCCTGGATGACTCTTCAGTTTATTTACAGTCTCTCACGAGTGCACTTTCCTTGTATGTCTCGCATCGCAAACCTGGAGCAATGATATGAAAAAATAAAGACAAACGTGCTCTTCTTGCTGGGTCTCGTATCCATCCACCACCCACATCAAACCTCACTTGCAATTGTCAGAACAACTCTCAGAGCAAGGTGCTATTCAGAGTTAAGTGGGGGGTGCTGGAGTTGTGGTGGGACAGGAGCTCATAAATTGCTGCTGGCAGCAAGCACGAAAGGGGTAAGGCCTTACTGGTGAGTTTAAACAGCTGGGATTCAGATATATTGTCACAGGATACCAGGAGGCTCCCTGGAAACAGTTCCCTTGTAAAGAATACAGCTGAGGACAACTTTTCTTTTTTTTCAAAGACAGTAGTTCTACCACTTCTACAAAACACTTGAACTTTAATTATTCAGGCCAAAGATTAATCTCTCTTCCAAGCTTTTCTTTGTATTTGTTGCCTTTAGGAAAGTAAAGCAAATGGCAATAAAAAGCACTTACTAAATTCAGTGATTCAGCCAGCAGGCCTTGGTCAATCTGAGTAAAGCCTCAACTAAGTTAACAGAGAAATCTTGGATCAGGGGCTTATACACCTGCTCTTGTTCTAAAATGGTATGTTTAATTTGCAACTTTCCTGTAATCTTCAGAATTATCTTAAATTGCCCATTAGAAAGGTTAATGTTTAAAAATTAACTATTAAATTCAAAAATCCACAAAAAAAAATCCTTCATCGTTCATTGGATAATAATTTTAACAAGTAATTAAACCACCATAATGCCACCATAATTCTTCTCTTGTATTATTCAGCCTATACCCATCTTTCAGTCCTTTTGTGCTGGTTAATGGTAATACGGTCTGTCATTCCCCTCATCTAATCCTTTTTTAATCTTCTTTTTTTTTTTTTACATATATCTTAACTTCCAAAATGAAGTATTATAAGAAAGAACTACTTCATCTACTAACACAAACCCAACCTTCTTCCTTCAAAAATCGCACCATTTGTATCTGCGTACCTTGCAGGAAAGCTATAGTATAAAGTTTGGGAAAGCAGATTTTCCAATATCACAACATACTATTGGTTAAAAAAACAATATACACGCCTATGAGTACATTAACAGCTGTGCCCACTTGCCAACCCATTTAAGGTTATATACAAAGAGAAACACAACCATGCTCTTTCACTTCACTGCAACCTTAGAGTTTAGCTTTAAATGATTTCTGAGGAAAGGCTTCCTGCAGACTTTTCACTTAAGTAGTTGTAACTACAACTGCAAAACACTGTTGACTGGTGGACTCCAGAGACTTGTTCATTACCTGTCATTAAATGTTTTAAAGTTTGCATAATTGATCCAGCCAATAAGTCATCATTGATTTATAGGGGTCTGTGCTGAAGAGTTACTCATTAAAAATTCATAACACTGGTATGTGTCTTTACAATCCATTAGCTGTTTACGTACCCACAGTCCTAAGATTGATTGACCTTGGACTGAGATTCTCATGGACTCTGCTTTTTTTAAAAAAAACCCACCTTTTTTTCCATATTTTTACATAAGCCCACGGTATAGAAAAGCAATACTTCAAGGCTTCTCCCTTGACAGCTATACTTTGATTTTTCTCCTCTCCATCAAAATTGAAACTTTACTTGAAATAATGAATAAATAAAGCATACTCCATAAACAGCTTTCCACTATTATTTAAGCTTGCGAGCTGTGCTCTGTTAGTCTCCTTTCCCCACCATCAGATTCAAGTGTGTAAATGTTCTAAAAGGCTTTGAATGTTTTATGATGATTTCAGGGAATGATGGAGTAATAGCTGAAGAGCGAAGCTATTAGTTTTAATATTTATATTGAGTGCTCTGAAACATTAATGTGACAGGATGTAAGATCAGAGCAGCGGGACATATTTACTTCACAACCATTGCCACGTGGCAAAAATATTTATTTTCTGAAGCTCTGAGTCCAATCTTTTTTTTTTCACAAAAATTTGAAGTTCAGATTGATCTATATATTAGCTTCTCCTGAACTTTGTATTTATTTTTAGGAACTAAAGATTGATTACTCTTCTGGATATAACTTACTTCATTTAGGTAGAATCCAAGTATAACAATGTTGGTGTTGCTGGTGCACCTCAGACTCTGTACAGAAGTTTTCTAAAGCTGATATTAGTTTACCAATTCATCTCTCTCTCCCTGACTGCTGTGTCTGCTTCCCATAGAGCACCTTAGAGAAAAGGTTATTTGTTAATAAAGAAATGGGATGGGCTCCAGAGCAGAATCATCGGTAAAAGGTTGTTTCATATTGTCTTCCAATATTTCATGCATGAAGTAAGCCAACCCTGTAAATGTCCTAAGTCATTGTGCTTGGTTCTTCTGTTCAAACTAGCAAACATATTAAGGTAAGTGATCTTAATTACCAAGGGTCAAACAGTGCTCACCCCACTTGTGTGATTCTCATGGTCTTCAGTGAACAAGTAAAGGAAGTAGGATGAGATCCCCAGGGAGAAATCTTCCTATCAGATTTGCAGAGCGGATCCGATATAAGTGGAACAAATGATGACTTACTGCTGCTACATTATGAAAATGTGATTTCTCCAGATGCTTCCACGTTGTGTTTAAGGACTCCACAGGCTAATACCACCGACCAGGAGGCAGTTCACAGACCTCCAGCTGAAGAAACAGTTGGGTCTATTTGGTCCATTTTAGCCAGATGTAATGAACGTGGCCTTCAACTACATCAAGCAGGCTTACAAGAACAGCAGCACTGGGCAGAAAATGAAGGATGCTCCTGAGTGAGGCACAAGTAGGTGATTACCTGAAAAAGTGAGGTTACCAGTATGTCATGACATTGTTCACCTGAGTCCTCTTCATGCACCCTGACTATGCAGTCATGGTGTGCAGGGGGCTTACGTGGACTGGAGAGCCAGGCTGGTGAAACGTTCCATTGCAAAGTTGATCAGAATGGTTTATGTTCTTTCCCAACCTTGCCTTTCAACGAAGATAAAAAAAGCTCCCTAAAGGTCTCAGTTATCTCTCAAACATTTCATTAGCTTAAATAACTTCTGACTTAGTGACCTCCTTTCCCAGCTGCCTTCCAAACCATACCCACAACAGAAGCAGCCAATAGAAGTGTTCATCAGAGCATCCTTTAGTCACTTCCAACAGGGCAGAACATTCAGCATTTTCTTCTGGATGTATATTTCACTGACCTTTATGTCTAATGATACATAAATGTCAGTTTATCTTCCACCATTATTTTGAAAATTCCACTAATTGCATCAATCCCCTATGCTTTACAGACATCTATAGCTATCGCTGTTTGTCTTTCCCACATCTGCTTCTGTTCTTAACTTGCTTATGTTGTTTAGGAGGCATTTCTAAATACAATTCTTTTCATAATTAACCGAATCATACAATGCAAAAACAGGTTAGAATTTTAAATATACTTAAGGGAAAAAATAAACATGCTATCTGCACCTGTGTGCACAGTTACTCTACAACTTCTTGGCCCTCTCTGCATCCATCAGAGAAAATAATTTACAAATGTCTGCTTCTAATTCTCTGCTCAGAAACAGTTTTTCAAGAATGTTAGAGAAGACTTTCTACAAGGAAAAAAATAGAAATTAATATAGCAAGCATAGATAGAATGATTTACATAATTGAATATGTGGGAGTCACATTCTAACCCACAGCTTTTTAGAAAGGTGGAAGGAAAATGATAAAGTCTAGGTTTTTGCTGCCTATCAGGACCTCCCCACTTGCAGAGCTCCATTAAAACACTTTGCCCATGAAGGCAATTCTTCACCTTGTAACAGAGCAGATATCACCACCACCGTACAAAAGGGCATAGCAAAGAGCAGGGGTTGCTATTTCAGCACTGAGATCAAAGCAGAGAGCCAGAGAAAGGCAGGTTGTGATGAAATCGGCACCCTGTCTTCTATTAGGAATGTTCCTCTGGGCCAGAGTATGGCACACCACGGTCTGTAGCAACAGCACCCACAGACTCAGTGTTCTCCTCACAAAATAAGACATTTCCAGCAGGAAAGGATCTGACAGTCTCCTTTAGCAAGGAGTTTCCACACAAGTTCTGGAATCACAAATTACATTGTTTTCTCAGTGGGATGTTCACTGACAACTACTGACTCACAAATACCAATTTTAATTTACAAACTTCTTGTTCAGCAACATTTCACACGTGGAACATAGTGAAAAGTACTCACTGCCATATGAAGTCTGTACCTGAGATGCTGGGGAAAATGAGTGCAATTTTACTTACTCCACTGGTATTATCTGACTTACACCGGTGATAAATTTTGTCCACTATGGTTAATGGGGTCATTGTTAAAAATTCTGCTTGAACAACTTGCTTATTTGCTTTCTTTCATACAGATAAACATTACATAGCCAGATCAGAAGTAATATTTTGTTATTTACTACAAGCTAGATAGCAGTGATGTACACAACTGCATACTGGCATGTCCCTAATTATCAGGAATGTGAGTTGGTATATAGTCTGCATAATATACAAATGGTGACAAGTTTGCTTTCAGAGTGTAAACTTTTAAAAACCACCATAAAGACCCCATAAAAATATGACTTTGAGTAGAAAAAGATGTAAGCTGCATAATGCCTACATGGGTATTTTTCCTTGGAGATCAGGAGAAATATGACAAGTATGACTGCTATTATAGTTATATAGCATATTCCATTTAGCACTGATATAGCAGAACTGTGAAAGCATATCCTAAGGTATTTTCACTTCATGCATTTGACATTGATATTAGTTATTGCATTTAAGATACATTGGGCTGTTTATTGCTGACTGTTTCCCCTCACTGAGAATGTTAACCACAGCAGAGCAATATTTGATGTTACAAATTATTTAGCTTGCTACTCTTCATTTTCCTTTTAGTATGCAATTATTTGTTTGGTTTCACTGAGCAAATGAAATTTCAAGGGCATTTCAAGGAAAATAAATAAAGTACAACCCAAAAGGGTTTTTTTTGTTTGTATTCAGTAACAGCACTGAATCATGCATATGTATGAATCAACAAAATCAGGTTAGCTAAGAAATTGGAAATTGCACTCCACACTAGAGCATTTTTCTTGCTCTAGAGATCTTTGCTATGGATTTGAAGGACTAATAAAAAATCAGCAGCATGACTGGAACAGATGTTTTTTATGGACTCGGCTTGTTAATAGTCTTTTTAGCTTCTCCTAAGGACTTAAAGCAAGTTCGTCCCTTGTCCTGAATATTTGAGATGATGTTAACATTGTCCAAAATGTACACTAACAAGCAGCAGTGAGAAGCTAAGGTCTTACATGTGGTTAGGAATAAAAATTCAAAACATTGCTGTGAATGTGATGAAACCCCCAAAGTGGGCAATGTTACAAAAGAGAAAAACTAACTTATTGACCATATCAAACCCACACAGTGTCATTCTCTTGAAGGAGAGATAGGCTGGTAAAATACGTCAATGCACTGTACTACATGTATTTGAGAAAACAACGAGTCAATACAACTGAAGAAATTCCCTTTATATTTAAGCCATGGTTCACTTCTGTATACAGTGAGAACTGAAACAACATGAGCCAGATCACAACTAGTGTAAAGCATCCAGGCTTTATGGGCTCCTGTGGCACTGTGTCAATTTATATTTGCCAGACAGGCTTTGTGTTCTCATTCTAGCTAGTGATTTCTGCAGGTAGAAAAGAGAAACAAAAATACTTGGGAAAATTAAAAATCAGTCTTTGCCACAGATGTTTCACTGGTCACGTAGTGTTTTGTTCTATTGTTGGTTTATTCATTTATTTTTCTGCAATTTCCTATGTTCCCCACAAATTCATATCTACCAGATATTGTATGTGTTGTTCATTATGATAGGCTCTGAGAAGGCAGGAATCCTCCTAGGACTTGCCATTTTATCCCATGTTTTATCTAAGACTCCAGAACAATGGTACTAAACATTAATACCCAGACACAGGACGGGTCCCTCCAAAACCCAATCACTGGATTAAGAAACTGCAGAGGTATAATTTGCTTCTCAGTCTTAGAGAAGGAAGAGAAAGGGAAGCCTTGTAACACTTAGGGAGCATTTGACTAAATGGTACCTGAAAAATTTCAGAATTCCATCTTATGGTTTGTTTTTTTTTTTTAAAAATGCAGAAGCACTAAACCATTACAGGCATTGAACATTGAGTATTCTAATGTCATTGCTCTGTCAGGTAAAAAAATACACCTTCATTCACTTCAGGCAAGTAATGCTTCAGCTCAAATACATGGGATTTCTTTCAGTAAGGGAGGATTGCATTTCCTCTACAGGTAAAGCACTCTTTGAGAAATCTAAGGGAGAGAGAAAAATAGTTTTCTCCTTGACACAACTTAAACTTACATATGAAAAAAGGACAACTATGTCCACTCTCTTTTATTGCAAACGCTGTTCATATCATTCTCTTGGAAGTGTTCTTGACACTCCTGGGAGTATTCCCACAAGAAGGATTGGGAATTGGCCTTGTTCTTTTCTCACTGAATTATCCTAAAACTTGTGGTGGACAGGTGCACTCAGTGGGCTCTACTGAGACATGTCTTTTGACACACTTATATGAGTAGCTGAGGTGAAATTCAAAAATGGAAATCTTGCTATTATGCATATATATTGTATGTCTTTGCTTGTTGTCATTGTCAGCTATTTATTTAGAACATCTGGCTTTGGTATGTGAGAACTTTGGTTTATAAACAGCTTGAATTTGGAATATTTGATGAAAGACTTTCCACAAAAGCCTGCATAAAGATCTGAAAAAATACCAGCTACTGCCAAAAAGTTCAAGTCTGATTCAGTAAATCCAAAGTAACCTCATGGACTATCCTGAAATTCTCTCCCAAATGTATGCAATTTGACACAAGAATTCGAGCTCACTCTTCCCAGGGTATGGAATCTTTCCACACAAAAAGAAATGAAAAAAAGGAGAAAATGCACTCATTCAAATTCTTCACATTAGTTGTCTACTTGCAGGTTCTTTGATACATAATAACCTACTGCTTCTATTATCTCCTGACTTGGAACTGCTTAATTCAGCAGGCTTAATGTTCTAGTACAACTCGCTAAAATAATAAAGATCAGTCAATCCAGGCAAGACGGAAAGCAATGGAGAAACAGGTACGACAAATACAAGACATTTGAAGGTATGACATTTACAAGAAAGAGTGAGAGCTGAATTTTTCATAAGTGACACACACAAATACTCATTGAAGGGAACTATCTACTACCAAAAGGCAGAAGGTTTTAGGGAAGCTGTCCCGTAACTTACCCTTCAATATACCGTCTGTGCTGCCTCTGGACTCCCAACTCTTTGGTTTCAGAAAGAACTAAGCATCCTTAGTCCTGATTGTTTAATCAAAAGTAAACTATTCTACAAAACAGAATCCTTCTCATTTAACTTAATGAAAATATAAAATATGGCACTTAGTGCCATAGTCTAGTAACTGTGATGGTAGTGGATCAAGGGTTGGACTTGATGATCTCAGAGGTCCTTTCCAACCCGTCTGATTCTATGATTCTATGATATTTTCTAGTTCGTGGGTTATAACATGATTTTTTGGTAGCATCTTCTGTACTTCACCACTACCCTTATGCTGCTTCACTTTTCTCAGACTGCAGTTGGAAACAACAATCTTTGGCTTATTCTGCTCTACTCTAGTTTTCTTCCTGATACTACAGCAAATCTAGACAGTTGTTGCAGCTTCTTTAGTTGTTAATGTGGTACATGGAAAAACAGCCTTGACTGTTCTGGAATAATCCCTTGCTAAGATTTTATACCAGACAAAACTGATTATTTGTTTCATTTAAATAATGATAAAAAAATCCTCTATTTTGTTATAGGTGACTACAAGAGACCCCAGAACATATTTTTCTTTCGTAACATTGAAAGTAAGTGTTAGCAAGACCTGCTGATTATCTGATAAGAACACAATTAATTTGTGCCCAGACTCATTAATCTGTCTTAATACATGTCAGCCCATTACATTTGATCCATGACCTCTGTCCTCAGTCTTGCATAAAAATCTCTCAGGATCAGAATCACGTGATGGTTTGGCATGGAGCCACCAGCTCTGGCAGTTGCCTGCAAAATGCTTCAAAGCCATCAGCAATGGCAGCTGCTGCATTTATGTGCACATGCCTGAATGACAAGTTCACAGCTCCTCTAAGGCAGACTGAAAGAAGTTGGCTACTGGAAAGTCTGAATCCTGTTAGAAATACAGCTGTGTCCCTATTTAGATCAAATGATTACTCATCTTTACTCTCACTTCTGTTCCCACAGACACAAGTGCCATTTGGGATGCTGGGACAATCCATGCAAATACTTTCCCCATGGCTTTTGCAAATACTATTTAAAATCAAAAAATGTGCAGCAGGATTGGAAACCAATTGCCCTTTCACATATGGACATTCATGGATGGAGAATCTAGTAAAAAATCACACATTGCAGCAACCACAGGTCCCTCTTGCTTTAACAATTACCTCAAGACAGAGGTGCAATTTTTTTGTAAAAATTCAGGCATTTAGATCAATGAAATCACATGGCTTGCTAGTGGACATGAACACAGGCCTTTCAGTGCTTTTTGTCAGCCATCAAGTTACTTCCCCATCCATAATTAACAAGGAAAGTCCAAAGGCTCACATTATTATTGCTCCTAGAAAATAATATGTGCCTAAGAACAAGCAGCAAGTCTGTGATGGCACATCCACAACCTCCTCATCATCATTTATGCAATATTTTTTAATTAAAGCAAGCATTTCTAAGCTGAACTCCTTATGCAGCCCAGACCCTGCTTTGTCATCAGCTGATATTCACTGGAAGAAGAGAAGTAGGCGCTGAATCCAAAAATGACAGAAGGTGAATAATGAGAAAAACAATGCTAAACAATATTTTAAATGCCATTTTTTTATGCCAAATGACAAAGTTTTAGTTAATGTGAATTTAATTAAACTATTCTTTCCCAGCTATATCTAACTCATTTTTGTCATCAATAGTTTGTGAGAAATAAGTATTCATTCATTATATGACAGTGGTCTAAATTGCACCACTCGAAAGGAATAGTGTACCTTTTCCTGGTTAGCTGTTGATGTTAGGTTTGGTGCTTATCATGTGAAAGACCCAGTGCTGCCAAAAAAATAACATATGCAGCCAATGGCTTTAGTGGGGGTTGTTTTAAGGGATTTTCTGTGACTTTCAGCTTTGTGCATGGCTTTTTACCTTCTCTTATCTTTCTTCAACCCAAGAAAACAGATAGAAAAATTTGCAATATAACTGCCAGAGACAGCTCACAGACAAAGTACGCAGTATTTCAAATGCAAGTAACATTTTCTAAAGTTTCTAATGAGCAGGTTATACTATGTATTGATTTATCTGCAGCCACAGTATTTCCAGATCATGGACTAACAAGCAAATGCTTGTTTTAATTCTTATTAAAATGTCAAACAGGATCTTAATCTTACCAAAGTGATTATACTGCAGCTTTGAATTACTCTGCAAAAAAACCACATTAATTCATTAATCACTCACTCATGCAATGAATAAGAAGGTGAGATTGTCAGAAACTTACCATGCCTGATGGGCTAATTGTGAAGGG
The DNA here is from genome assembly GCF_022539395.1 of Myiozetetes cayanensis. NCBI lineage: Eukaryota > Metazoa > Chordata > Aves > Passeriformes > Tyrannidae > Myiozetetes > Myiozetetes cayanensis. Next base: position 15,799,924 of record NW_026086826.1, on the reverse strand, counting down.
ACAGAGCTCAGCTGCTCGCCAGCTGCCCACAATGGTAACTCTCAAGGGGAAGGAAGGAAAGAAAAGTTCTCATCTCTGCTCTTCCCCAGCAACGGCCTTTTCACATTTTCCGAAGCCATGTAATCTGTGGAGATGCAGACTAAGCTGATACCTTCCCACCTCTCTAGCACGAGGATGATCAGAGCTGCATCTCCACCTTCCCTCTCTGTCTACAGACATCAGACTGTGGTCCATCATCTTTAGATGCTTGTTTCTAAGGAAAGAATAAAGCTTGAGGGAATACATGTGGTTATCTTTCCAAGCTTCACTGCAGCCACTGTGGAAAAATTACCCACTCCTCTTTTGGGAGCTTTCTCCAGCTTTAAACAGATTCCTACCATACAAACTGCCAGGCAAGGATCATGAGGAAATCTGGTTTTTAAAAGAGCAGGACTCATGAAGCGATTGTCACAAATGCCACAGAATAAGCAAATTTGGTCTCAACTGTCAACCTTATTGCCAGACTGTCAGAAGATCTGAATCCAGAGAATAATTTAAATGTCAAATCAAGACACTGCAAGCGCAAATTCCTGTGATTTGCCTTGTTGCTGAGAGATAACATGACCTAAGGGTAAGAGAAGAGCTGGCTGAAAAAAGTCTCTTTTTCAGGGGGTTATGAAACTTTTTGTTGTAAATTCACCAAAGAAATTGGAACATGTAGGCTTTTTCTCTGGCAAAAGCAGAATGGTACTATGACAGAGAGTTCTCCAAAGGGCTCATCCAGATATACTTGCCTTGACAGCATTTGCTACTGTAAGAATTACTAGACTTACTTTTGGGAAGTGCTCTAAAAGGAGAAGGGGAAGGTCAAAATGCTGGTTATTTATTGTTATTTTTAAATTAAATGTTTTACATGGAACTACAGACTTACCATAATTCTGCTGGCATTAATGTGGACCAGCATTTTTGATAAAACTTGCACTGGAAATGTAGAGATTAGAAGATAAATATATATTTATAATGTTAAGCGTTTAGCAATGGCTATCATTATGTTGTGATTCATGACTTCAGGGAAGATTTTATCTGAATAAGGACTGCAGAATAATGCCCATATTGAGAAAAGCATATGAATTGAACTGGAAAGAAAAAAAAAACAGGTTACAAGCTGTCATTCTGAAACTCATTTTCCCCACCATGAAGATGAACCCTTATTACCTGTGAATATGGAATTCAAATACTATTTTCAAGTTTTAAATGTAGGTAACACTTTACATTATGTGTCAGTGTGGTACCAATTACAGCATAAGTCTGATATTGTAAATCTATTGAGAAAGGGCTGAGCCAAGAAGTTTTGTAGTAGCCCAAACTTCAAGGAAAGTTCAAAAATACTTCAATTTTCTCTTCTTATATAAGCCCACGTTCAGTATCCTGGGACATGTAATGCCTTGGAAATAAACACATTATGTTTTTAATGTAATAAACTGAAACGTCGTCGTTCTTTTTTCTTCCTCATCTATTTTATCGGTAAAAATGAGATCATCATCTACCCACTTTCCCACCTTATTACCTATTGCATAATTTTCTTTATCCCTAATAAGGAAAGGCTGCACTCCCTGTGACTATGTTCATAGTCTGGGCCAAGGGAAGTTGAATGTAGTCCTGGATCCACATCCTAACTGTCTTCCATGTATTTGAAGCCAGCTCTTTCCCTGGCTGACCTACAGTGCTGCAGCTACAGTGACAGCTCTTCAGCTAGCCCACTCTTGACTAGTATCTAGCCCTCAAAAAGAGGTAAAAATACATGGTTTCAGGGAAGCTGCCTTAAAGGGAAAAAGCAAGGCCATGCCTTAATCCTTCAGAGAAAATCTTACAGGATTTAATACAGAAGTACAACATTGCTGTAGGTATCTAACTAGTGTTTAGTGGTTAAGATATACCACTAATTTAGAAGCTGATAGAAATAAGAGCCACACCTTCCACTAAAACTAGTAGATTTTTATAATCTTCAGAGTATCAATTAGGACATAAAACCACTCCAGTGCTCAGTGAGGGCAGTAGAGAAATTCCAACACTGGACCCCTAAGGGGCTGCTCCTTCCCACTTACTGAAAGCCCAGGTATGGACCCTGGACCTTGCTGGTAGAGCAACAGGGTCCCATGCCTGAGCTGCTGCTCTGAAAATTTAACACACAAATAGGTTTAAGCTATTGAACCATATAAGCTATACTGTACTTGAAGGAAGGAATCAAACAATCTACATTTAAACAATAAAACGAAGTCCATTTTACTATGTCATATTTCAGCTAGATGTGCAATCTTGGAGTCTGTTTGCTGGACTGTGCTTTTAATCAGAACACTAAATCCCAGTGTACAGGAAATACTATCTGTGCAAGTGATTTGGTATTAGTTAATTAGGTACACTAGACTATTTTCCTCCCAGTGAATGGAGCTTGTATACTGGTATCGGCCATTAACATTAAATGGGGCTTACACATGCAAAATCCCTCCGGCACTGAGAGGGAAAAAAATCCTTTCAGTTTCATAAATAATGGATCTGTAGCAAAATTAGCATTTCATGAAAAATTTGAAAAACTAGAATGAAAATACAATACAATTTCTATTTTATATGTCCCAGTTTGCCAGTGCATTGTGTGATCCAACACATAGGTCATCTCTTGTACATCTACTACATAATAACATAAAAATTTTCTCAGTTATCTGCAAATTAAACTACTCACCTATGACCAATGTCCTCTATGGTATTAGGAAAGTAAAAGTGCCCTTCTTCTACCAGAGCACTGTGGCACTGGGTTAATTTTTTGGTGTATGAATATTTCTGTGAATTTCTTTTTATTGAATTGTAATAAATACCATAACTTTTCTACTATGAAGTGTTAGCTTTTCTGTATATGTTATGTGACATGCTTACATACAAATAAATAATGGTTTCTCTGCGGGTACAAATATAAGAAACTCTTGCCTATTGTATTTCAATAAACATTGATATGGAAAAAGCGATAAGCCTAGGTTATTAAGCATGCACACTGCAGACTGTGTATAGGACATACACCTATTCATGACATCAAACATTTTTACCTCCTACTCTGCTTTTCATGGCGAGCAAGATGCGCAGCGATTGCCACTCATTTTAGCTGTGCTCTTACACTAAACCTGGTTGCATTTAAATAATTCAGGTTCTGCCACGAATCTTGGTGGAACAAGGATTGCAGCCTCTTTCTTTTGGAATGTGATCCTGAAGATCTCACCTAAGCCAAGACTTTCCTATGAATTTGCCCAGAGCAATTAGGAATAGAGCAAGGAATAGCCCTGCAGACTTCCACAAAAATCTCTAGACATGGCCCATGTTTGGTAGTGTGATATAAAAGAGCAAGAAATCACTCACATGTTAAGACAAGTGGGAAATTATTTTAGCAGTCCCACTCACAAATAATAAGACATTGCACTTCCCTTCTCTTCAGGATTCGGTATCTCAATTTCATGGTTTCAAAATCTTAAAGCAAAGCCTATTAATATGTAGTTTGTGTTTCCAATGGAATAGGAGTTGTAATACCAGTGGGAACATAAATTCCAAGATTAATATTTTGGGGTTGTTCCATATTCTGAGCCTAAATTGTGTAATTTCCTTTTTTTCTTCCTTGGTGAAATCCACATTTAGAGTAGCTGGACGCAAATTCTGTAGCCAGGCATATTTACAAAATAGTATTTTTGATCAAGAAGAAAACAAGTGACTTATTAATTTATTAGCATTAACTCATCAAACAGATTGAGACAGAAGGGAAAAGTTACACACACATTAACCCGTGTTCTTATTCCGTAAGTCCTACCATTAGGAATTTCACTCAGCTGTTCTTTTGCAGGACATATTTAAAGAAATTTTATAATCCTCCCTTTTAAATTGTACTTTATTCTATGGTTTTGGTGTTTATAAGCTACAAAGTTTGCTAACAAACAGGGGTCAAGATTATATTTTTTGATTCTTGATGCCATTATTTGGCTTGTATTTAAAATTTAAAAACTATGACTGTTCTCCCAATGGATCAAACAAACAAACTGAGAAGTCAAAGGAGAAAAATAACATTCTCCCTGTGGCTGAACAATGTGATTCACATTTCCTCATTCCAGCTTTCTGCCTATGGGAGCATCTGCCAAGGCTGAGTCAGCACCTTCTCAGGAAGAACTCATAAACATGTTAGAAGACATTTCATTTTGTCATCTACCTAGGCACACTGGACTAGTATGCAAATAAGACACCACAAGAACAGGACCACAGCAGCAGTGCTAATGCTCTAAGTGATCTTCCAGTGTAATTAGAATTTGTTTCATCACACTAATTTGACATGGCAAATTAGTGAAGCTAAGATAAGGGGGTTTAGTAGAGCCAGGGCACTGGTATGTACACAGAAACTTGTCAGTAAGTCCATTTGCACATGGGAGTTGTGTAACATTGCAGAGAAGTGACAATTAGTAAAAGCTCTGGAAAATATCAGTTTGTTTTATTTTTAATCTGGGAACTTGATAGGTTATATTTTCTTCTGCTGCTATTTTATAATAGTGGTTTAGAGACCTTGGCCTCTCTTCTGTCGAGAAAATCTTTCAAGATTTAGGATAAGCTAACATGGTACAACAATTATACAAGTTTAGTCAAGTCTGGCCCAGTGGTACACAGCAACACGCTGTGTTAACACATGGGAATTCAAGGGGCAACTGTGATTTCTGTTTCCCAGAATGAGCTAGCTGAAAGCCATTCCATGGTGACTGCAAAAGTGAGGACAGTGTCTGGTTTCTTTTCTGCACCCTCCTGCCCCAGATGATGCAAGCTCAAGAGGAGTCTTGAACCAGAAATGAAAACTGCTCCCTAATGCTGCAAAGTAGTCCCAAAACACAGAAAATTTTAAGGATGTCTGAAGCAGGTAAAAGTCTAACAGAGGTTTGAGAAAAGGCCTAGGTAGGGAAGAAGACTTGTTCAGCTTATAGGATTAATGAATCTTTAACTTCCTGGTTAAAATGAAAATTTGGGATTGTTCTTAGTTTTCTGAAATAATTTATCTGTCTTATTAGGGTAATTAAGATACCAGACCTTTGATGCTACACACTGATCTTTTGGACCTGCTGAGATCATCAGCCAGTTCAGAGCATATGGCCAGAGATGTGATGACACCCTCTCAGCTGAATCACAAACCCACACACCATCCCCAAAAGATCACAGAATCACAGAATCGGCTGGGTTGGAAAAGACCTCCGAGATCATCAAGTCCACCCTTTAATCCAACATCGCTGTGGTTACAAGACCATGGCACTAAGCAGCTTCCTTTTGCATCTCACACTTCTGGAGAAAAAAAGACCAAAAGCGGGCCTGCCCTGAAATGAGGTCTACAAATCTAAGACAGAATTCATATTCTGTGCTCCACTGTGTTTTAACTGATTCAGAATAACGCCTGTGGATATAATAATGTCAGTTGCATACAAAATTTGCATCATATTATGAAATGCTAAGACAGGATTTATTACTTCGGAACTTTTAAGAAAAATGTAGCAGAGACAGATGTATCTAAATAGGCATATTTAATCTGATTATTCGTTCACTGATAGGATAGTGACCTATTCTTTCAGTTGTATGCTTCGGATTGCTTCTATAATTTGACACAGTCCTGAGGATAATTTAAGTTGCCTTTAGGAAATGCTGAAGAAGCCAGTCTATTCGACGGTTAAAAGGAAAAAAAATGGTACTGAAAACCCAAGCAAGTTTCACGACAGTGTAGAAATCCTCACTATGGAGCCTGAACAGAATTCAGAAGGGAAGAAACAGAATAGCTAAAAAGTAAGCTGCCCTTCAAATGAGGAGACATGCATTGGTATCTTCAAGTTTCACACAGCTCAAAGTGGTAACATCCAAAGAACTGAAACAGAACAGATGCTAGGCAAAGTCAACCAAGGCAACACTAAAGATTATGGATCTATCTTTTCTCTCCTTTTCAGATTAGGAGTGGTATCTTTGGGAGGAATATCTGACAAGAACACCAAATCCTTACAAACTCAGGGGTTTTTGGGGCACAATTAAAAGGTTATCTGTAAGTACAGTCCAGGAAGAAGGCAAAGGAATCCCCCTATGGAGAAAATTCATTTCTTCTCTTGGAATCACCTATCGGAACTTTTTTTGGCTGAAAAATGGGTCTCATGCTCTATAAATCTGAAAACTGTAGGATGGAGAGTTCCCTAAAACCTGCACAGTGGAATTGCAGCCCTGAGATACAGCCACAAGGAATAGCATTGAGAAAGAAAGGTGCTTTTGTTTTTACTCACACTCAGAGAACCTTCCTTGGGCTACCTATTATTTTCTAAGGATTTTCAAGGCCTATTTTGTTTGTTGTTTTTAAAACAATCTCTTCCCATTATAGGAATCATTTGGTAAGGAAACAAAAGAGCACAGTGATTCTTCATTCCCAGAGACGCTTGACCAAACAGGTACTCACACAGAAGCAGACAGAATCTCTATTATTTATGATACAAATAAATTAACATCACCTGCTTCTGAAGGTAATCAGCTATTGCTCATATTTCAAAGCTCAAAAACGTAATACTGATGCCTGTTCTGGAGATTTTTAAAGGAAATCTAATTATAACTAGAAGTTGAGGAGAGATTATGGCAGAAAATAGTCATCATAATACAAGCCATAAAACTGTCTTTTTTAAAGACAGAGGAAAGGCCATACTGTAGGGAATATCTCATGGCTAGTGGGAGGGTTAAATAAACAAATGATAATAACACCAATCAGACCTCTTTGCTTCAAGCCTGCAGAGTCAATCTGCTTCTGACTGTGGAGCTACCAACCAGCAAAGGCAAACTAATTAGACACAGTCAAACACTTAGGCAATCACACCTTGTGAATGTAAGCGTCTTCCTGTCATTTGGCAAGTCTCTCAGCTGCCTCTGAGCGTGAGACAACAAATCCCCTGCAAACAAGTTCTTCACTCTCCCTGTTAGTGAGATCTAACAGAGCACAATGGCTGGAGGTGAAAGGTGGCAGTCTAGTCAGGTAATGACATCGTCTTGAACAGCCCACATTAAAATAGTGGCACTTGTTTAGACTAGCCTATTTGCACCTACCTGCAGAGGGCCTTTTTAATGTAATTATTAGCCTCTGCAGCCCTGCTTAGGATTTGAAAATATCATTCATTTTCATCTTGCTTCAACTACCGCTGCTATCTCCTATTCAATCTCAGTCACCTCATCTCCCCACAAGTAAGTGTAGAAACAGAAGCAGATGAGTTGAATTAACAAGAAACAAGTTGGCAGGTGAGCTGTGTGACACAACAATAAAAAAAAAGCTAAAAGATTTGACAATATATTCTAACCACTACCTGACTGTAGCAGAGCTGCAGGCATTGAAATAGCTTCCTGGGGAAAAGAGAAAAGACAGCAGGAGAATGGTCTAAAACCCAAGGGCAGGAACCAATCCTTATGAGCCTTAGAACAAATATGTAATTACTGCCTTTCACAATAGCCTTATTTTTTTGGGATTTAACTACTCACTATTGACACAATATGACAAGACATACAGCCTAAGGAATCCAGTAAGTAATTGCCACCCAGTTCCAGCCTGAGAAACACACACACAGATGACTACAGGAGCCCATAGGAAGGAATTGTGTAGCCACAGGCCAAAGCTTTCATTCCATTTTCCAATACACATTGAACTGGAGAGGTAAAGTGAGTTATCTTGTCCTCATTCACGAAAGGTCCAGCAGAAGCTTTCTCAGGGTATCTCAGAATGTAAACACAGCACTTGCCAGATAAGTGGGGCATGATGTGTTTGGAGAGTACTCCAACAGTATGTGGCCAATGACATAAAAGCTGGGGAAAAGAGGGACTGGTCCAAGTAGAGAGTCTGTAATATCCACGCCCTCTTGCCAAGGAAGCACAGACCTGTCAAGCATGAGATCACTGCTCTGGGGAAGTTCTACAAAAACAAAACTGCATGAAAGATACATGGAGGAGGAAAAAAAAGAATTTCTGCTTCCTTTGTAAAGAGTGTAACTGCAACTTATTTTAAGGTGATATCAACAAGGAATAAATTATTTAGTTCTTGCCTTATGTGGCAACAGTCTCCTCACAGAAAGGATGTCTTGTTTACAATCCCAGTGCTAATTTCTGATAAAGAGAAGGCTCTCAAACAGTCTATATGGAAGGTTTGCTCAGTGTGATGTTTTAACTTTTGGTACAATTACTTTGGGTTCTACTCTACCTTGCACATGTATCACAAGAAGTATCAACAAAGAAAATTTCTCTATCTTTGTGTTCACAAGGTATTCATATTAATTTCTCCAGCACATAGTTGTTTCACAGAAGAGTGTTGTAGAGTAGGTTACCATCTTAATTGGTGCCACTGTCAGCTTCCTGTGCTGAAGGAGTGCCAGAGAGTCATAGTATGTCCCAAGCATTCCTGATACCTACTTTGTTTGTTTGTAGTGTTTTCCTCCATCTGGCTATGATGGATGAGGGTCCTTTAGCTACACTTGTTCTGTAAACTGATATTATGCATCTGACCTAAAATGACAGCTGGAATCAGGGCCACACTTAGAGATAATCATGCCCAACACAAAAATATAAGCGAGTTCTGGAGGGTGCCAGCCCTGGGTCAGTCTCAGCTTATTTGTCAATCTGCCAGTTCACTGCTCCTCAGTGCTCTCTTCCCTGACTAGCAGAAGGCACTGCTTTCAGGGGTAGTAAACGCAGCATGTTGAGAGACAAGCAGTTGGCAGGAGTTCTTATGACAGGGGTGGGAAAAGCAAGACAGGTAGCCAGATGGAACTGGTGCGGCCCAAGGCAAGCATTGGAGCAAAGGGGTGAATCAGAATCAAAGGGTAACCATACCACGATGGGAGTCTTGACTATAGTGACACTGCATAGGCAAACTACGTATACTGCAAGCTCTTATCTCTGCTCTGATCCTATTGCAGTGTGTTGGGCAAATCTTGTTCTGCAGTGACATTCTAAGTCTTTTCATATTGCTACTATTATTGCTGCTCATGTCAGCTTGTCTCTGATCAGTCCATCCTCCGTTTTCCACTTGGTCTCACTTTAGTACTTGGGAGGGTTATTAGTATTCACTGATCGTCTGGGTTCTGTATTAATTTGCTCTTAAACATTTATACCACTTCCATGAGAAATTAGGACCTACAGAAACTATATTTATTGGTTACTAAAGCAGCATGTTTTGCAGACAGAACTATAATCTTTCATCAGACTATCTGATCTAAGTGGGGAAAATGGGGAGGCTCTCCAGCCATCATACCCTTAAGCTAGTTAGGATACCCTGACACACCACATCTACTGTTTCTGCAACATGTCTATTGAAAAAAAAAGAAAATTTTAAATGAACTGGAGGAATTCAGTTTGAAATTTTCAAGACTAAGATGCTGAAAATAATTCATTTGCTCTGGATAAATTATTCAGTGCTATTGCACCACTAATACTTGTTTATTTATACTTATTTATACCCACATATATGCAAACACACCCACCCCAGCACACTGTTACTTAGCTTAATATTTTAATTTATAAAATATTAAGTGATGAATACAGTATTATCTTGCATATAATATGACCTTATTTTTCAAGCAAAGGTGACAGGGTATTGAAGCATCAGTCTGTGTGTGAATCTCTGTAATGACACGCCACATCATGAAAAGCAGCTGCCTCACAGTATTGAAACAGCCTTTGCTCATACAAGCCTGTCAAAATTAGGATGTGACTGATCCCTGTATCTGTAACTATATTCCTCTTGATACTGTATCTTATTTTTCAGCACATTTCATACTGAAACTGGAGGGTCCTCACTTGCAGGTTCAGGATTTAGAGGACAGGTTAAAGAACATCTGCCCTTTTGGAAGGCCAGTGGAAAAAGCATTAAACCACTATTATCTATAAAATGGAAGAGACACTGTCCATTGCTCTGGCCACAGCCCTGAAGCAGGGGTACTGGAGAAAATCACAGAACCAGGATTTTGTCACAGGTGTTCAGCCATGCTCTGCCCACATGTCCCTTCAGCCATCAGACCTGAATAAAAACAGAAGGGATGCTCATAGAGCAACTAACTTCCTCAGATGACAGACATCTCCTGGACCCGGCACCAGCTGTAAGGATGCCCAAACAACATTTGTTCTCTTTCCTTTTCTTTCAAATAGTATTTTAAAGAAAACTACATCCAAAGAAGGAAACATTTCCACAAAAAGGAGCAACCAAGGAGATGGCTCAAAAGAGACCTGAGGCAAATTAAAGCCCAATTTAACTTTTGCTCAATAACTTCACTTTATTTGGATGAATCATTTATGTGGTAAAAAACTTCAGCTTACTACACTAGGAAACTCAATTAATAGCCAAAGTGCTGAGAGAATAGGGAAGGGGAAGCATGGAGGTAGAATTCCAGCTACCAAGTTAAGAAGCAGAAATAAAAGCCTTTTTACACAGAGCATTAGAAACATTGAAGAGGAAATGGGAACAGTTCTTCCCTACCAGTCCACAGCAGGATTAATGCTTGCACAGGGGAGTTGATGAATCATAAGAGAAAATAAATCCAGGTGTAGGACTCAGGAATTACTCATATCACACTATGGTATTGCAGGTGGGCCACAAATGACCAGCCAAAGGCACAAGGGAAGCCCAAAGTGGAGCAGGGAGAGGACTGTCAGTGCCCCAGTTGCCTCACTAGCACAGTCATGACCTTCACTGCCTCCAGTGACAGGTCAGAAAGAGGGTTTCCCTGACTGCTCCTTGGATTAGGAGAAGGTATTTTATTTTGGCTTGGTGACACACTTTCCCCATTGTTCAGTGCCATTAGCATAAGGACTCTTGTGACTGGACATGCTTACTTTGGGGCTGCTCTGCCTCTGCTCTCTAGTCAGAAGGGATCAAGAGAACTGAGAACAAAGGGAAATCACAGCCTTGTCTTTATCATCAAGACATGAGAAGACAGAAACAATCTCAAGCATTTTTCACATCATCCATTGCTTTTCAATTCGATCTGTGACAACACAAATAGCTCTTAAACACACAGGAAAGTAAGTCACATTTAACACAGTATCAGACAACTTTGTCTCAGTCATGAAGAATCCATTCCATTAAAGTGTGAGTAGCCAGTTGTGGGGCAGGGCAGTTTGTGAATTACAGCTTTTTTTCAAAAAAGAACAGAGGGAATGAGCAATTTTGTTCTCCAGCAAACTTAAACTTAGCAGCAGAAAACAAGTTCTTAACCAAATTTTTCTGATGGATCCCTTTTTTCCTTCTTAAATGTAGAGGAAGGAATATTATGTTCAAGTAGTAGACACAGAAAAGGGGAAATTTAGTAGCTGAAACTGAATGATAGCTTGATTTCTGTGGTCTCTCATATTTTATCACATTAGAATATGTTTAACCCTTCAAAATCTGGTCATTTCTCATCTATGGTAGGAAAACTGCTTTGTTACAAAGAGAAAGCAAAAAATGCACTGGTGCATATGGTATACCATTAGTAAGTCTCACACCCCATAATAGGAACATTTGTACACAAATGTGTTTTTTGGGATTCAGCCAAGGGCAGAGCACCCAAGTGAATCATAATGCACAGCTAATGAGCTATTTTTGGTAAATTTGGCACTCAGAGTTAATAGAACCAATTTGTCCCCAAAGAGCTAAATCACTTATCGCTTCTTTGGAGGTGCTAAGTGGATCTAGAACTTCAGGATGCTGTCAACAAAAACGACAGAAACTCAAAGCTGCCTGTTAATTTGTGCTCCTCTCTACTTCTGTTTAGAACAAAGGTAAGATGTGTGAGATCCTCTGACAGGCAGGCAAGTTCGTTACAGGAAGCAACAGTGCAATTTAACTGTGCTCCAGGGCTGATGCTTGTTGTCTGAGGTGGGTGACCACAAAGAAAATAGACTATTGTTTTGGGAAAATATCCAATTAAGACAGCTAGACCCAAAGTGCAAAGCCCAGAAAAGATGTTGAATTGCCCATATCCTAAGCATTTGGAGATGTGGAGTTTTGGTTCAACCTGCTACAGACTGCTTATGAATTCAGATCTGGAATTATATTTCACATCCTTATGAAACAGAAAGGTATTCAATTCAAATTGAAATTGAAGGGGAGGCTGGGAGGTTAATATGAGGTTTTTGTTTGGGAATGTCTCTGGTGGCAGAAAAAGTCTAATTATTTTCCATTTAGAGAGTACATCCCCAACTCAGAAAGTCATTGTCACAGCTGTATTTCCTATGGGAAATTCCCCTTAACTCCTCCCTTTCAGGTGTAAGTTGCCATTAATGCCCTTCCTATGTTGAGCAAAGGAGCTGCATATGGATGTGCAAAAGATATCCACTGAAGTTTCCACTTTAATATCCAATGAAAAATGTATTTGGGTAGGGAACTCTAGTTTTGAGTGTATAGCAATTGTCTGCATTAACCAACCAGCCTAAGTGGAGTGCACTGAATAGGAAATGAGAGTAAAGCAAAAGTTAGAGCTATGCCAAACTACCTGAGTGTAATGTGGATAGCAGTGAACTGTGACTCATGTCATGTTGTGTTATGTAGCGTCAAATCATTGTACAGTGTGACACAACGTAAGCAACATGAGTGGCGTGAATGTGACACAGCACAGCCTTTTTTCCTCTCTCCTTCTCTTTTCCTTTTTTTTTTTTTTTTTTAAGAGCATTTTACTTTTAATCAGATAGCTGCTGTCAATTCAGATAACAGCTGCCTGACCCAAATTTTCAGCTGACTGAAGTGGACGAATATTGAAGTATGGACTTTCTATTACGAAAAGTTAACATTCCAGACTAGCCTCTCTCCACTAAAAACACTCCTGTCTCATTCTCTTCCTCCCTTCCTACTTCTTCCTCCCCTAACACTAGTTATGTTTTCTTACTGATACTGAATCAATAATTTCATTTCTATATTACAAATCTTAAAACAATACTGGCAAAAAAAGTATACTGGAATTTTACTTACTGATGTTTAATTATTAATGTAGGCTTCTTTAAACATATTTGGCTCTCTGAAACAGCTCTTTAGAGCTGTGTTCCATTTCTTATTGCTTACCTATTCTGTTTGTTCTCTGCCTCCCTGATCCTTTTCGATTTTCTGCAGGTTAGCAAGTGCTGCATTGTCTGCTTTTGAAATGTGTCTTTAGGCATGCTTTTGTTTGACAAGGAATGCCAAGGCTGAGCTGACAAAGTCTGTTTGAAAATCTTTTTCCAGGTATACAAGATCAGTAAGTCTGTTCAATGTATTCTGTGATTAGTATTTTTCTTCAGATATTTATATCAACATTTCAGGTTTAGTGAAAGATGTTTTCTGAGCATACCTGTCAGTGAGAAACCTACTAAAGGTAAGTAACAGTATCATTTATATATTCAAATGTATAAATATATTTATGGTAAATAGTTGACATCTCTCTCCATATAACTTAAAAGAAAATATACCTTTAACAAGCAGTCAGCCACTGTTCTTTTCACAGGTTGAAACAAATATCAACTTACGAAAGCTGTCTTTAGGTATTTTGGCTCTAGCTCTTTACAACCAGGATCATTTTAAACATAATATTTAGATTTCTGCACCCTTTCCCCTGCAGGGGCGGGGGCACTGGGGATAATGTTTGTCCTATAAGGCAAACTTTCAGGTGAAAAAAGCCTTTATATATTCAGACACTGCACACTCATGAATTCCAAATAGGATTTGTTGTTGATTGTTTCTGTTGGGTTTTTTTAATTCAAGGCACATCTTTTGCCTTTTACCTCCCTAGTTGCAAGAGAGATCACATCCTTGACAAAACAATTTGGTGAAAGCTGTACCCAAAGCCTGCCTAAAAGAGGCAAACTGAACAAAGGTGGCACAATTAAAACACCTAGATCCCTCTTTTAGCAACACATCTCCTATTTGCTATGGGATACAATGGCCTCAAGAGGCAGCATTCCACGCCTGTGACCATAGAGAATTTTGTGAATCCTTGGGAAAAAAGTACAACAGCCCCAAAATATTCACCTTTTATTCCTATCCTCCATAGAGCTGCCATCACATAATTCTATTGTCACTGACTGGTTAAATCCTCTGATTAAGGCTGGAGCCTGATACACTCTGCCTTTTCATGGGGACGTGGGAGCAAATGACTCCCATATACCAAGCAGTGCTGGGATTCCAGGAACTTCCCTCTGATCCGGAAATGAAAGGCTGTGTAAAGGATTTGACACTATATGTCAATGAGTTAGCAAGGATATGAATTGAAGGCAGAACACAGACCTAGCTGAGGAACAGAAATTTTAATGTAGAACTGAATTTTCTTTCTGATGACCACAACAAATACTTGTTGGAAAGCAGAAGGCAAATAAGGGATTATGGTGAGATTAGGTCCACTCTCATCTAAAAGCCTTATTAAATTCTCCTACAAGAAAGAATTCTCATTTGCTTGTGACCAAAACTCCAGGTACTGGTAGTATCAAGTCTTTAATTGTAAAATAAGCTACACTTTTTATTCATTCTTTTATTGTTTGGTTTGTTTTGTATCTTTGTTTTTCATAAAGGACTAAACCAAATACCTAAATTTTAACATGACAGAACCAAAATCAAGACTTCAGTTCTGTCACCTGAACCTAAAACTGCTTCACTCTAATTGAATTTTAAGATTCTCTTCTCCAATAAAGTTACACATACATGCCCAGTATCTCCATCAGGTGTTGTCCTTTATTAAGAAAGATGGAGCCATCTCTGGTCAGCAATAAGATATTCCTACATCAACGAGGTTTATTAAAACTCCACTGTCCCCCTTTTTTTCTTTCCACATACCACTAAATTTTAAAACAATATCAAGATAATAATAGGCAGCCCAATCCTACCAAGGCATGACCTTGTCAAATCATGATCAAAAGAGATGAGCATGCACACTCCATATTTTTCCCAAAGGGCATGGTACGGAGCTGAGAAAGACCATCGGAGCCAACACTGGAAACTATTAAAATATGTGTCACTTCAAAAATATATTTTACTCTCCCTTCATTTCAATTATATTGATGTTAATTACCAAAAAAATCCACGCAACAAGAATCCACTGCACATGCCTTGTTCAAAGAAAGAAATAATAGAAAATATTTGGGTTTATGTAAAAATAAAACCCATAAATATTCTAACAGTTTTCTGATACAGCAAAAATACTAATCTAGTGCATTTGAAACTGGAAAAGGAGAACAATTGATCTTAACTTTGAAACATGCAAAAGTAATTTCCTTATGATCTTTTGCCACAAGAAAATGAAACCAGTCAATTCAAATGTACAGAAGTTGATCTTGTTTAAAAGGTGCTTGGCTCTCTAATTACATGAGAAGTACCTTTCTTTAATAATTCATTAGAAATATGGGGGGGGCAAGATAAAGTCTAAAAATACACACCATGTAAACTACTGTTGAACTGCTCGCTTAAAATTAAAAGCTGAAATTCTTTGACTGTCTCATTTTCTAGCAGAACACAAGAAAGGAATATTTTAGTTGGTTCTCACCCTCCAGGCAAAGTAGTATAAAACCTCTGGCCTGATTCCAACCCCATTATCAAAGGACCACTCACCTAATCTAAAAAAGCAGCTCTTCATCAATTTATCATTAACAAGAGCATTACAATATAATGTAGGAAAACGGCTTTTCACCAGGGATTCAGTTAATGGGAGTCTAGAGCCACATAACAAGCATGGCAGAAGATATTCCACAGTAGGTGAAGATAATATACATATATTCTACACAAAGAATGCTGCAAATAACTCCTCCGTTGTTGGTGAGCTCTCTCAGATACTTTTTTTTAACTTTAAATGTTGAAGTTTCTTTTAATTCTACAGCAATATAGATGAATGCAAAGTAATTAGCTGCTGACTCCCTATGAAAATATTTTAAGCAATATATTTGGCATCAGAGAAAATGTGATTCTGGTAGGTTTTTGTGGAATTTCGCTAGTGTTTATTCCTGTTCACTCTCTATCCCGCTACTTCTAAACTCAGGAGTTCAAAAATCACAAGCTAAGCATCCAAAATTCAGGTTAGTTAAGATATCACAAAAAACTATGCAAAAGATCTTTGACTTTTTATCCTCCTTCTGAGGATTACAAATTTTCTTCTCAATCTAAATCCATAGTCCATGGGGTGAACACGCTATGTTATAATGTTTAAGCACAAGCTGAAATTAGACATACTTCTATGAATTCTGCAGCTGAAACTTTAAGGAAAATGTTGATATTGTAAGGCAAGGCACAAACTCACAACCAATGACTCTCACACCAGTACTTAGGCTGTTGTACCACCCTGGGTCATTAATATCATGTCACTGCTCTACCACATCCCCCAGCAGGAAAAATTCAAGCCAGAATAGGGCAGGTAAATAACTTTTTTATGCAGCTCACCAAAGCCTGCAATACAGAGTTGGTGACACATTCCTGAGCTGAGATCAGCTTGGAGACAAAAGACAGTATCTGTTCTAGCCTAAAACCTGTCAATGTAAAGTTAACCCACCAATGATGCTTGAACAAAGTGGAACAGCAAAATGAGCTTGTATCAAATCAACACTTTGCATCATGAGGCTGCAGGTTTTTGGGGACCTTTGCAGGAGTCATGAAGCTGACTGTATCACGTGGTTTCACCTGAACTCAAAAAAAATAAAGAATACTTTATGGATAGAGCATGCTGGAGTTTCACAACAAAACCAAAAAGAGAATCTCTCACCATTTGTGAGAGATTTTTAAAATAATTTCATTTTAAGAGAGACAGACATTGGAATACTCCTAATATGATGTTTCCCTAGCATACAGGTTTACTAAACTGTAATACTCTAAGATACTTAAAAACAGTATTCTGGACTTATGTGGTATAAATGAACTACTTTCCAACTGTTCTAAGAAATTAGTCCCTTACAGGCCATACAAAAAATTCTTGTGCCTAAGTGAAGATAAAATAAATTATGGAGAAAAAAAAGCCACAGAATTCATTTACCTTTAGTAAATGAATAGGTTTGATGAAATAGAGAACTGCGTGGCATTTACATCACTTCAACTCAGATCTAGGAGTAAAGTATGTATCCTGAAAAAAATACCAAGTGTTGCTATACATAACAGTTCATCTGATCAGCAATGCAGGTCACAGCAAACACTTCACCCCAGCGCTCAGCTTACTGTGCGAGCTCCCTGCAGAGCGGAGATGAGTTCAAGGTTACTACTCTGAAATTTGAAGTGCACTGCAGGACTGGCTCCACCTACCTGTGAGACCTCCTTCCCCTTCTCTGATCGCAACCTCCCATGACAGCTGGGTTCCTTCAAACAGTGAATCCGCCAGCCAAACAGGCAAGATACTCCTGAGAGGAAAAGATGACTTTTGAAGGAGCTGGATGTGGACTATGGACCTTCTTCCCTGAGGAGAGAAAAATAAACTCACTTGCAAACTTCACTCCAAACCTCGTTCTTCCAGCTGAACATCCCTCAATAATTTCTTCAAAGAAAGCAAAATTCTATAAAATAATCAAACTCTTTTCCTGACAGGCTGAGAAGAGACAGAGGGGAGTGCTTCATACACAAAGATGCATTCACACACACACACTGCTCTAAGTAGCAGAGTGGTTTGATATTACACTGCATGAGGGTACACAAGAGCATACTGAGACCAAACAACATAGCTACAGTGATATTTCAGGAACAGGATTAGGAGATGCACTACACTGAATCAAATAGGTAATTAAGTACTCACACAGATATTTGATGTTCTTGTTGCTTGCCTCTATGCATTGCCAAAAGGAACTGTTATCCTGATACACAGCTTAAACACAAAAGCGACATTCTTTCTTAAAATACTTTGAGCATCACTGGACTGGGGATACTCCCTTCCAAAGCGGCTGGTGGTCTCTGCTTGCAAGCCTTGTTTGAAAATAGCTTCATATAACATGGCAGATCCTTTCCTTTTGACGATTTCCATTCAAACGAGGAAGAACAAGACCAGAATGGGGATGTGTCCCCACAGCCATGTCCTGTCAATATTTTCAGGATTTTCCCCTCCGCTTGTGTGACCTGACACAAAGAGGTAAAACTGAAAAAAAGGGCACAAGAGTCAAGCACACCAAAATGAATTACGTCAGTAGAAACTCTCCACATTGATAACTTCAAAATATTTCATTTTTATTTCAATTTTTAAAAGACATTTTGTAGTCCTCTTTATGAGATATTTCAAACTAGACAAGTGATTGTGCCCTGTTTCAGACTCATCAAATCAGAATGCTTAAACCCCAGGAAGCATCTTCCAAGAATTTACTGGCATTTATTTATTCCTATTAACTGCTTTAGTTTCAAGGAACTGACATCTTCCAGGGAAAAAAAACACTTTCCCAGAAAATTCCTAGCCAAACCCAACAAAGAGAATCCCTTCTGTAAAGTCTCAAGAAAAAGCTTGGAGTGGTTTTCCCTGAGGGATTTTCCTGTTAATGGTGGACATTAATTTCCATGTGTGACAAAGTCAGGTCAAACCCATCAAGAAGATACACAGTTGACTTCCCTGCAAATGCCACCACCGCAGAACAGCTGGACTGCATTCCACCCCAGGAAGGTGTGAGGAAACACACAGATTGCAGCACCTTCACAGGAAAAGCCCAATTTCAGAAAACACAGCATCTGCACCACTTAGATATCTGACCAGGAAAACCACAACAGCAGTAGCAAAGGAGGAGAACCAGGCTGAGAAGCTGTAGGTGCAGCAGTAGGAGACAGGGATAAAGGTTACTGAAGGTCAAGTACAGCTGGTGCATTGCTGCTGGCACGAAATTGCTGCTGCATTCCAGGAAATCATTCCCTCTCATCTTCCTGAGCCTGTCACATCCTATTTCACTTACTGGTTCCTTTTCAAGGTGTTCGTCTTATTTGTCTCCTTGGGTTTGCTGTTTATCTCCATTTATTCTCAGCATAATTTAAGGCTCGTTGTTTGAATTCTGTGACTGGTGGGCAGGTGGGGGAGAGTTAACCTGTGTAATGATTTGGAGAATCTACGTGGGAAGGAAAGAGAACAAGATTAGTAGAAGTGATTACAGCGGGAGTTGTGATGGGAATATCATTTCACCAGAGTGAGCAGTGGGGGACCAGCTGGCCTGTGTCTTGTCATTTTTGCAGAGAAAACTGAACGAGCCACGTTACTCTGTGTGAGCCGTGTCCGGGAGCTATAAAATTACCTACTGATGAATAAGCTGGAAAGTTGTCTGAAAAAAAGTTTAGGAAGCACTAACATACCTCACACAATCCCAGCTATATGGTAATGTATGTTAGATAATTAGCACCAATGGGTAAGAGGCATGAATACTCATACATTGAAAGTAAAGCATTAGCATATATTTAGAAGGTTACAGTTAAATTTATCATGAGCTACCTGTCTCTGCTGGAACAGTTCTTACAGCAGGAATCTTGGTCTTCTATGGAAAAACGTATCAGGACTTTACATTTCGCTTGCAGGGGCTTCTTCTGAAGAAACCAAAGCTTGCTAGTCACAAATGAACTGTGGAAACCACCCCCCATCACCAGCCTGGGCCTGCAGAGCTGGTGAAGCTTCGGGGTGGCCGTGGGGAGAAATGGCTAGGGCTGCCCCATGCCAGGCACAGAGGGTCCCAGCTGGCACCAACCAACCCGCTGCAGGGCACGGCTGAGCCCCCCAGCCACGTGTGGGGCACCTCTGGGAAAATATATCGAACGGAAGGGCAGAAGACGCCACGTGGAGAGAAGAGGAAGGAACACCAAGGTCAGAAGAACAGGTGTTCCACAGCAGAGCAGACAGCCACTGCAGCCCGTGGCAGACCACACACTAGAGCAGACAGACACTCCTGACAGGAATGCAGCTCCTAGAGCCCGTTCCAGAGCAGAGGAAAGGTGCATGGAAGAAGGAAAAGCAGAGAGCTGTGATGGACTGATAGCAACCCCCAGCCCTGCTGCACCATTCAGGGTGGGTGTAGAGGAACCTGGAGTGAAGCTGAACCTGGGTAAGAGGGAAGGAAAGGTGTTTTAACATTTAGTTTTCTGTTTCTCACTACCCAAGTTAATAATTAAATGTTTATTTTAAGTAGCTATAAATTAAACTAATTTTTCCCCAAGCTGAGTTAAATATTTGAGGGAGACTGGCTCCTAGCTCCTTCTGAGCTTAGGACTCAGTGTCTACATCTCCACTTTAGGACAAGTGCATATGTACTTGGAGCAACCTGCTTTCTCCAGAGGCAAGACACAAAGTCAGCTCATCAGCTGTGCCCTGCAGCTGCAACAGGACCCAAACTTCTTTTGAATTACAATCAGCCATGTCTTGAATTCATGACACAGCTTCTGCCTCCTCTTGACATCCAGCCCAGGATAAGGAATTATCTTCTCTGGCCCTAGTCATGATTATAATATATTTTAATTTTAGCATTGCAGTATGTTGCTATTTGCACTGTGCAGGTTTTTAATCCTGTTGCAAATAGTTTACCAGTTAACTGAGTAAAAGATATTTTGTGCTCTGAATCTCCTGGGTAAACAACAGTTACATTAAACTTGTTTCCTGGATGTCTCATCCACTATTATGTTTGTAAAGCAATTCCCATTAAGAATGCTCTTTTTTTACATTCTTGCCCAGGCATGATTTTTTTTTAATTTCTTCATCTGCTTCTTTTGGGAAGTTTAAGAAAATACCTATAAGTTATTGTTGAATTAAGGAGAAAATAATCCTCTGCTTGTTCAAAGGAGAAAAGCCCAGAACCTCAAACCACACTTTTTCATCTACACAGTCCTAGAAATAATGCTGAGGTTTTATCATTTCATGTATATTGCAAAGCCTAAGTAAAAACTACTCGCATCTTCTGAGAACAAAAATGAGAAGGAATAAGATGAATAAGAAATGCTACCAGAAAAAGACAGAAAACTAAGTGTAAATGGAGGTAAGCTACAGCTAAAGTGGCTGTAATGTTACTCACGGATGGAATACTTCCACATATACTCTGATATATAAAATCTGCAATTAAATTTTAAAAGAAATTCCTAAACCAAGGAATTGGTTCATTAAAGAAGGATAAAAATGTTGAGATTTGAGGGCTCTACTGTTGTCTTGGAATTCCTTTTTTCTTCAGGTGTCATTGAAATTTCTGTCTTTGATAAAGGCAGAGCTGTTTCATATACTGACCTAATGCTGCTCATGCAAGACTATTTGCAGATGATATTTTTAAAAGGACATATAAAGAAAAGCATTTTTGAGGGACAAATCTTGTTTCTGTTCCCATACCCAGACTCAGACTAAGCGGTTCTCTTATTCAGAGTGCAGAAGTGGAAACCTAAATTTAAAACAAGAAGTCAATATTTCTTTGTGACATAGTTGGGATACACCACCAGAAGTTAGGAAACTGAAGAGGTCAAGTATCTGACACTAAGAAGCACATCTGGACCTGCTTAAAACTTACCCACTGGTCATAACAGGATCTTGCAGAAATAAACTAATCAGGATCAGAGGCAAAAAAGGAGGTTCTGGATAAATCCAGACAGAACAGCCATCTGAGAATGCCCTCTTCCCAAGTTGCTCAGAAAGCACAAAAATAAAGCTGAAGCTTGTGTTTTCATACAGATTTAACTATATAAAGCCAAGCAACCCAGTGATCAAGATTGGCAGAGAGATTTGTTCCAGAGTAACCCACAGACTGGAGATTAAAAAACTAACATGAGACATGGAAGAGGCCCTGATATTGGTCTGGCAAAATAGCTTTTTTCTTCCTCTTTATTTTTTAAGGTTCTGGGACATCTGAAGGGAGACTGGGAAACACATTTGCCATTCAGCTCTTCACGCTACCAGGATTAATCTGTGAGAGCAAGAGCTGTAGAAACACCTAATGAAGATGCCTTGGGGAGAAGGAAAAAGCTGCAGACAGGGAGTATGGTAGGAGACAAAAAAAAAACCACATTCATTTTACAATTTTCACCCCCCACCCTCAGAAACAGGGGAAGACAAGCAAAACAACATAAAGACCAACAACATGCTCTCTGTGTTATTTAAAATACTCTGAACACAGAAACTGAAATATTCTTTTCTTTCTGATTTATCCTGTTGCAACTCTTTAGATAGAGAGGAAATTCAAACCAAATCTGAGCATTCACTCTAATTTGCATGACTGCCAGTGTCAGCTGAGAAAATTCAGCTCTTCTGAGAGGACATCTGCCCCTTGTTTTTCCTGATCACTGTGCATTCCTGTACATAACCATTGTTACGCTCAGAACTGCTGAAGATGCTGCTGAAACAAAATTAGCTTCTTTCCAGAGCAGAGAAGTTTGCTTGAGGTCCATGTATATTGACTTTCTCAAAACTACAGTGATATACATAACTTTGGTGTTTATATGTAACATTTATCCTATTTTGTTTCTTTTATAATTTTTATCACAATAGAAAAATACTACAGATTTGCAGAATGTTTTTTCAAATACTTTCAGTGTACATGAACTGAATTTTCTTACTTAGAAACAAGAACACTAGATATTCTTTAAGAGGTACAATAGACACAAACAAGTAACTGTATGTGCAGGAAGTCCTAGGGACAGTGGCTGGGCAAGGTTTGAGTATGAGATATGCCACCAAACCTGAAATGGGATTCAAATACAGGCTTGGTAGCAGGAAAATCTAAGTAAGCACCACTTTGCAAAAGAACAGAAACTTGATTGCTTCAAAATAAATGGTCTCTACATGAAGCTTCTGGAGAACAATAACCACGGAAAAGCTAAGCCCAGTATACTTCAGATTTAAAGAAACTTTTATAGAATCATTCCTGACATCTGTTTAGTCATGTTTCAGGTTTGGCTGTGGAAGTTTACAGAACCTTAAAAAAACCCAACCAAACAAACCACATCACCCTTCCCTCCAATCTACATTTTATAATAGAACACAGCCTTTACAGATTCAATAAATTATTCATGGAGAAGGCAATATTACTATTAGACCCTGGGGTCTTGGGCTCCCTGCATGTAAAAGATCTAACTCTACACAATCAATCCAGCAGGATAACTGTTATACTCTACTTAACCCAGACTGCCTAACAGGGTTTGAAAATGGATTAGTGGATGATGAGCTTGTTTTAAAAGCAATATTATCTCCCTGAAAAGCAGAGGATAATTCCTACTAGCTGTTTTAAGAAATAAAATGATCCTAGGTTGGAAAGAAACTTTTCACGTTTTCTCTTAACTACCTAGACACTGACACATACAATGACTGGAGAGATGGGAGAAGCTAAGCATCAAAACAGGCATCAATTAAAAACATGACCACTACACAATATTCGTCTTAGACTCTTAGAAAGAATCTAGACTGACAAGAAGGTATCGAAACTGGCTTACTATTGCAAATTCTCTGAACATCCTCTGTGAAGGGGCAAGCAAGATTTCCGCAATGGCTAGAACTCTTCATCATTACAACAACTCCCATGAGTAACACTGATATACAGAGGACACCCTAACATGTTTGTAATTACAGAGAGGCATAAAGCTGAAAGCATTCTAGAGATCACATGGTTCACTGTTCTCTATTTTTAGTGACTAACTGAACATCCAAAATAAACCAGCAGAATTTACTGTCTATAACAATGGGTGTAATTTTTATTTTTCACAGAAATCTCTGCTTGCTATCAAAGCACTGTGCTATGGTCATTTTTTATTTTGCACTTGTCAAGGTAGCTCTGTTTTTCTTGCATGCATGTATTTTGTTTGTTCATAATATTCCCTTGAAACAGAGAAAAGGGCTGGAAATAGCTCCAGGTTGGAGTGGACATAGAAAAGGAAAAGCATAGTGAGACTTACCTCTACATGAAGACATCTTGGGAGTCCATCAAGCAGATCAGAGATGTGCTCTTCTGGAAGGTCTGTGGGGAAGCTGTGTTCTCATTAACATGTTACCAGCCATCAGGTCTCGACAGTGCCAAGGTTGGAGTCAGGACTATTCTGTAGAAGACAACTTCCTGCTTGTACTGAGAAATATACTGAGATATTATTATTTATTATTATATTGAGAAATATTCTAGACCTGTATTATGACAGCATCTCACCAAAGGGTAGTGTTGAAAGAATACAATAGAACATCCATTGAACAGGAGTTTTCATTTCAGAACTGAGAGTGTGTCTCAATATCTAACGTCAACATTTACAAGACTCCAGACAGAGAACAGAGACATATTCTGAATGACCTGCAGAGTCATAACATCGTTTAGGTTGGAAAAGACCTTCAAGAACATTGAGTCCAACCATTAACCCAGCACTGTCAAGTTCACACTAAAACATGTCTGTAAGTGTCACATCCTTTAAATACCTTCCAGGATGGTGACTCCACCACATCCCTGGGCAGCCTGTTCCAATGCTTGACAGCCATTCTTTGAAGAAATTTTTCCTCATATGCATCTACTGGAAACAGTTCATATTTTGAATATCAAATCTTCACAGCAAACTGTTCATAGGCAAGCCCTAGGCTGAAAGATGTTCGCATAAAACATTAGTTGAATAAATTCAAACTAACATATTTCTGGATCCAGTAGAGCAATTTGTAAGAACATTATTTACCACTGGCATACATGGTCACTCCAGGATTCTGTGAAAGCAGACAGAACTCCAGAACTTACAACATTTTACACTGTTGTAAATATATCTCTCTTGTTAACAAAATGGCAGCATGACAAATATAATGCAGGAGCACTGCTAGGCCCCCTTTGCTTAGCACATTTTTCTCCCTTTATTCTTCAGTACTTTTTCTCCCAACATGTTTTTTGTTTTCTGTTCTGCTACCTGGCTCTTCCTTTTCAGACAGGCTCTTCCTGACAGTTAACGGGGTTTAACATACTGTACTAGGAGGCTCGTGAATATTGCTCTTTGATTTTTAGTGCTTTATGATGAATGGCTAGAAATCATTGCTGTAGAAAAAAAAAAAAGGAGAAAAGAAAAATAGTTTCTAAAAACCTTTGTGCTATTGAATTCTGTCTGCAAATTCTCCAGCACTGATTTGCTTTGCTACAGGACTGTCACTTTGCATGTTACATGTAATACACCTTTTCCCCTCCTACACCCCAAGACAGCAAGATATAAAGGGGAAAAAATAAGAATATGAACCCTAAGTTTAATTAGGATGAGACATTTCTTACATTTTTCCTTCTTGACTTTTTATTCCTTTGTTTTTAAAGTCTTCTCATATTTGTTTAAATTTGAGGTACTTTGTGTTTTGAAGCCTTCGTCACTTCATAATAGACCCCCACCTCTTTTCTCATTACCTAAATAAAAGCAGGGAAGCAAGAATTAAAATGGTAGGAGGCCCAAGATGAAGCAGGGTCCTGCCGGAGAACTGCAGCCCGTGGAGAGGGAAGCCCACACTGGAGCAGGTTTTTCACGGGTAGGACTTGTGGCCCCTGTGGGGGACCCACGCCAGTACAGCTCATTCGTGAAGGACTGCACCCCATGGAGGAGTGACCCACGGGACAGCAGTTTGGGAAGAATTTGCTGCCAGAGGGATGGACTCACGTTGGAGAGATCCATCAAGGACTCTCTCCCGGGGAGGGACCCCATGGGAGCAGGGGAAGGACTCCTCTCCCTGAGCAGCAGCAGAAACAACAACTGACTGCAACCCCCATTCCCATGCACTACTCGGGGGTAGGAGGGAGAACATGAAAGGAAGGAGGAGTGGGGGGATTTTCACTCTTTGGCTCTTATCCTACTAGTAATAAATTTAAGTAATATCCCCACTTTGAGTCTGTTTTGCTCATGAAGGTAATCAGTCACTGACCTCTCCCAGCTCTTAACACGTGAATCCTTAGCTTGAATCCTTAGCTGTCTTGTTGTTTTGGTTTTTTTTTTTTTTTTTTCTACTCTGTTCAGTTGCAGATGGAGAGTGAGAGAGTGGCTTTAGGGGTACCTGGCATCCAGCCAAGGTCAACCCACTACAGTCTTTTTGGTGTCCCATACAGGGAAGCCATGCAGATTTTGAGATAAGGATAGTAACTGAGAGAGGTAACAGGCAAAACAAGTACTGAACAATATTAGAGAATGAAATGATCGTGGCGAATTTTTGCTGTAATTGTGGTAAAGATTCTTGTTTTCCTCCAGAAAAACAAGCTTCCTCTTCTCATTGCTTAGTGAGAAAATAGTCTGAAGTTGTGAACACAAATATATACAGCAAAGTTTATGTTCTATATTTTTAATTCTTTTTAAGACAATAAGTCAAAGTATATACCAAGCCAGGACATACTGCTAGTTCAAACATGAAAGCAATTTCCTAAGAAAATATATACCTGACATCTGTCAAGCACTGCTGATGTCAGGGAAGCTACCAAACTGATTTCCATCATCTGAACTCTGTGTTCTTGGAGCTGGATCTCAGTCTTCCCTATTTGTTCCCCTGAATTTAAAAATACATTTTTGGCTTTGATCTTTCTCCTTCTGTTTCTAAGTGTCATAATTTCCCAGTCTGGACTAATGAAATACACAGAAGCTGGTGGTCCCTGCCACAGAGGGCCAACACAGTGGAACTATCAACAAGGGAAGGAAAAGACGCATTTCTTTGTGAACTCATATCTGGATTAAAAAGTTCAAATCTATCACTTTCACTTTGCTATCCTTGCAGTTCCCTCTTTCAGGATTCATGTGCTTAAAGCACACACAACAGTAAACTTTACAACATTTAACTTTACCAAACTTCTTCAGCATGATGGAAAAAACACAGAAGAGCACACTTCATAGTGTGGCACAAGCGGCATCTTGCAATTCTTGGCCTGTAATTCCAGCATGTTTCTGTACCTTTCTTACTAACTGTTTACAACATGGAAGAACTCATGTATGAATTCACACACGCCCAGGAACAAGGAAAGGCTATGACTTAATCTTGAAGATATACACCCTAGAAAAATTAAAAAACAGAACAAAAAAAGCACCAAACACTTTTTTACTTTAATAACCATAGCTAATACTGCCAAGAGGACTTAGGTCCTAGGTATGGACTAAATGCCTACACACAAGAGGGAAGAGGAAGGTAATATGGGAGACACAATCAGCTTGTTTGAGCACCACACCACAATTATGCGATGTGGCTGCGACCATGTGTCTGTGCCTTTCTACATTCAGACCAGAGGCTGCACAAGAAGATGAGTATCACTTCCCACATTGAAACGTGGCAATTTCCCAGGGAGGTCTGTAAGAGGCGGACCCGAGGGCCTTGCAAATCATGCTGCTTGTCCCTGTGGCCTTACACAATTGAGGCTTCCCTGAGGCTGGGTAGGGAACCAACTACAGCCATGTCAGCCCACACTCCTCATTGCTATTTGTTGCTCTGTGAAATGCATCAGACTTTTCAGTGAAGAGGTTCTTTGCATTTCATCTGTACCTTCTAACAGCACATAGGTAGCCAGATCCTGCCCTCCCCTACGCTGGCTAACAAGTGGAGAAAACTCTCAGAATCAAAGAGAAAAACAGCATTCTGTCTTGCATGACCACAGAGTGGGCACTCAGAACACACATCAGTATAATATTAGAATCATGTGTATAATGGTGCTTTCACCAAACTTAACTGATAAAAGAACAAAAGTTAGCTGGAAGACACATCAGTACTTTCTAGTCCTTACTGACTGGTGTGTTAAAAGGTTTCACATGACGTGTCATTTCACAAAGAAACCATTTTGCCCTGTGAAATTAGAGTGCCAGGGCCTCAGAGGAAAATGTGGCTCTTGGCTTTAAGGTCATGATTTCTTCCTTGCTAAGCCTAACTTCTTTTCTCTGTTGCACCAGATCAGTCTGATGGATTTAATAGGATTCAGGAGATTTTCCTTTTCCTGATAGTCTGCTATATTTAAAGGCAAGAAATACTGTTTTGCTTTTTTCCCCCCAACAGTTCCATAAAATAGCTTCACCTTCTAGGGGTCTACATTAAATTTTTTAATACTACAGAGAATCCTTGATTTGCAAAGGAATATTCAGAGTAGAAGAGGCTTCCTTTGCAACAACCCCTCCATCCTTCAACTTTTGTAAAGTTCCCTTCACAAAGTTCCAAAACACTGTTTTAGAGGGAGAGCACTGATAAAACATTAAGTTAAACTTTTTTTCTTTTGTTCTGGAGTGTGCATTTTGGGGCAGGGTTGTTAAGCAAGGAAAATAACAAATGTTCCTCTGCTGAAAAGGTCATTTTCTGGCAGGAGTTTCAGTTCATACCTATTAAATGCTCACATGGTGCTGAGTTTATTGTTTGTTTATGTTAAAACTAGAAACAACATTCAGTTCCACATTCAGAATTTGTATGTCATGTTTCAGCCTGGAACATATTTTTACGGTTAAGATATAAACCCTCAAATTAAGAATTTATCATAAAAATACACAACTCTCTCGCAATAACAGTGCAAACATCACCACTACGATGATAAAAATGATTAAATGCTATCATTCTGTTCAAGACATTGCCAACAGATTTTGTGTTAACTGCCTGCAATTAAAGGTCTGTCTCTTAATAACATATTAATATGAATTCTGCCAGTACTTTCGTAGCTTCCAAAATATTATTAAAATAAATAAGTTCAGGTTGAGAAAGAGTAACACAAACAGGAAAACAGACTGTTTCAGAATTATAAAAACACTAGGCAAAACAGAGTTCAGTTTTAACACAAACCTGAATTTCTTAATACAGGTTACCCAGAGTAGGAGACAAGTTCTGTACTAATATGATTTAACATGCCTGCCTGGGAACACTGAGCACTCAAAACATTGCACTCCATAACCTCCTAGAGCATCCTAATGAACGGGGGGAGCAAGACTAAATTGAAATAAATACATAATTTTTTTTTAAGTATTGCAGAAGGCCAGCAAGAAGATCTGTACTGGCAGTACACTGTGTATTTTTTTCAGTCTCTTTATTAGTCATTACATATAAGTTAGCTAATTGCTAAATAACAACAACAACAAAAAAGACCTAATTAGAGTAATTAGAGTAGTGGCTTAGACAACTGTGTGTATTCAAAGTTAAAACTTAATTAGAAGTTAAAACTATGTTGTTTTATTGATGTGTACTTAGCATTTTTAGCCCTTTAAACATTAAATGGAGGTTCACTTAGGAAGGGACATTACAATGAAACATTTAAATACACTGCTAATTTTCTCCTCCAGTTAGTGATACTTGCCTTTCTCCTGACACAGTCACTAGCAAAAAAAGAGCAAAATGAGAAACCTGCCAAACGTGAGCAAATATTTTCACCTTTTTCTTAGAATAAATTATTGCCTCTGAATTGCCACTCTTCTTTTATTCTTTTCATTTGTCGGCAAGGGAATTCATATGCTTCAGCCCCCCTCCTTCCTCCCAACAATGATACTCTGCTAATAAACTCTTACTGCTTTTTTCTATCTATCAAAACCACTGCATAAATCGCTGCCTAGGAACCCTCACCACTCAGCCACACACACTGCTGACCCCCCTGGGGAACAGTGAGCAGAACCCTGTGCCAATCAGCAATTATAAGATAATGGTACTAAAAAGCCTGAACCTGGGAGTTATTCAGTTGCTCTGCCAACCCTTGCAGGACTCTTATGTGCCTGGGAATTAAGTAATTAACAGACTAATTTATTGTTCACTATAAATGACTTCTCTCTCTAGTCAGGTTTGACATCATCAAAATTCGCCACCACATCTGAATATGCCAAGTCTTCATCCTCATTTCCAGAAGACAAAGAAATCCATGAAAACATTGCTTCATAGCTCAAGTTTGCTATGAAAAAAAAATCACTGTCACTATTTGAGTATTGTCCACCAGTACAAACACACAAGGCTTAAATAAAGGGAGTCCTAAATTGACAAGACCTGGAGAAGCCAAAGCTGTAATTCAAGTATGTTGTGGATACATTGATGTTCCTCACTCTGCAAAGTAAAGGATGACTCTGTTTTTAACTACTGTCTGGACTGCGTGGTGTGACCTAGAACATTTTGCCTACGGAAGCCAGACCATAGATATAAAGGACAACCTTTAACTACTGATGGCAATGAACACTTCTGCTTTAGCTTACGGTGAAAGCCACAGCCAAGAGATGAGTGTTCATTCACAGTATTACAATCTGTTTTCTAGCTGATAGACAGTATTAAGGCTTCACTTGCATTACAAATACATGTTGTGTTTAAACATAAGCAGGAGAGGCTACCTTAGTGGAACTGATGACTGCGATGTTATAGTAGTCATCATGGTCAAGGGGAAACTGTGTTCAACTTCATGGCTTAAAAACTAGTGAAGAACAACTTTCTGTTGTTCTCTTCTGTGCTCTAGGTCTTTTCTTCCAGCATAGAGGAAGTCTTTGTGAATCTGAAGGAATGAGCCAGATTTGTAATGTAGAAAAGAAAAAATAAATCCAACTAAGTTCAGGAAATAAAGAATGTGCATTAGAGGTGTCAAATCTTCTTTACTGAAGATTTTTTTTAAGAAAAAATACCTATTGGAAATAATCAAGAATTGATTATTTAATTAATTAATTGAGATTCCTGTCTCAGTTCAGGGTTACTGACCAACTGTTCTCTCAAGACTGTTCCAGTTAGGATACTTTCAGGATTTTAATACTTGCAAAGTTGTCATGGTTTTGCCCACCAGCCAGCCCCTGGGGCTGAAGATGGTTTTGTCCAGGTGGATTTCCGGAGAAAAAGCCAATCAAAACTTCCTAGTAACACCTTTGCTAATTATATATTTAAGAAAACAGAAGAGAAGGTTGTTGTGCAGTTGAAATTAGGAGCAGTGGCCATGTAGGAAAGGTGGCAGGCCCCAGGTGGGGGCCAGGTCCCCTCCTCCCCCAGCCCTGGGCCGGGGCCAGGTGTGGCACTGAAGCCCCCCTTCTCTCCTATAACAGAGTAGAGAATAAAAAAACTTTAGAGAAAAGCCTAGACGAGAAACACTGCAGAAGGAATTCCAGGCAGAGAGATAAGGGGCCTTCAAGGTCAAAGCTGGCAGCCGGAGGAGAGAGAAGTTCGAAGGGGGGGGGTTCTTTCTCCTCCCTTTGACTCTCTCCCTTCAGCAGGGAAAAGAGTGAAAAATAAATCCCTGCCACCTGTGGAAGTTTGTTGGGGTGAGGAGACCCCCATGTGGCTCATAGAGGAGCTTGTGGATGCACAAGAAAAACTGAGACTTCATGAGAAGACTTGAAATGAAAGAGAGTCCTGCTGGAGGCTTGTAGACCACGGACAGAAGCTTACGCTAGAGCGAGATGGCTCGGGTAAGCTTGGGATCTCAGTAAGAGATCCATGCTGGTATTGGAGATTTGTGACTCTGGGAAAATCTACTCTGGAGCAAGAACGGCTCAAGTAGAATGCTGGGATCTGAGTGAAGGATCCATGTTAGACCCATGTCGGAGAGGTCTATCAAAGACTGTTCTCTCGTGGGGAAGGATCCCAGAGGAAACAAGAGTGGACTCAAAAGCCATTATCCTCTGTGACCCTGTGGTGAAGATCCATGGTAGGCAAGTACCTCCTTGCAGTCCATGGAAGAAAAAACCTTCAGGGCCTGGGTAACCACCCAGCCTCTGGTCTTAGCCCAGGAGGGGGGTAGGCCCAGCCCTGGAAGACAACATAGAAAAGAGACAGAAAGAAAAAGAATTCCAGCTACAACGAATTCGAGTTGTCCTAGAAATAACAGAAAAGCTTTAGAACGCTACAGAGTTATTGAAAAGACCTGGAGCTCCGAGAATGGAAAAAGAGACTGCTTCTCCTCTTAGACTGATAAAAAGAGGGGAGAGGTATTTCTATAAATACATAGTACTTTTTACCTAATTAGAATTGTTGTAGATATAGTGCTTTAGTTTTTATCTTGCTAATAATAAATGTTAATATTATTTTCCCCAATCAAATCTCTTTTGTCTGCATAACCCTTCTCTCAACTTACCGTAATTGTGAGAGGTGTGAGAGCAAATTGACCCAGAGCAAAACCATGACAGGAAAAAAAAGTTGTTCCTGCACCCCTTCTGATCCAGTCACATCATTCAAACCAGTCTCATTGGCCAAAGTATAAAACATCCCATGACTCCAGGTTATTACAGAGTCAAAAGAAAACTCTTGGGACTGAGAGGGCTGAGCAGCCTGCAGGGTGGCAAGGAAGGTGTACTTACCAAAAAAGAATCACAGAATTCTGGTAGGACTGGAAGAGACCACACTGGGTCATCTGGTCCTTGCCTGCTCATGCAAGGTCATCCTAGAACATATTACAGAGGATTTTGTCCAGATGGTTCTGGAGTATCTCCAGGGACGGAAACTCCACAACCTCTCTGGGCAATCTGTTCCAGTGCAAAGTCACTCACACAGTGAAGAAGTTCTGCCTCATGTTCAGGTGGAACTTCCTGTACATTAGTTTCTGCCAGTTGCCTCTTGTCTTATTGCTTGAAACCACCAAGAAGAGCCTGATCCATTCTCCTCACACCCTTCCTCCAGATACTTACAGACATTGATGTCCCTCTCTTCTCAACACTGAACAGGCTCAACTCTCTTATCCTCTGCCCATAAGAGAACCTCACTGTCTTTGTTGCCATCCACCAGACCTGCTCCAGGAGCTCCATGTCTCTCTTGTCCTGAGGAGCCCAGACCTGGACACAGCACTCCAGATGCGACCTCACTAAGGGTGAGTAGAGGGACAGGATCACCTCCCTCAGCCTGCTGGCAATGCTCTTCCTAATGCACCCCAGGATACCATTGGCATTCTTGGCCACAAGGACACCCTGCTGGCTCATGGAAAGCTTCTTGCACACCAAGATGCCCAGGTCCTTCTCCACAGAGCTGCTTTCCAGCAGGTCACCCCTAGCCTGTACTGGTGCAGGGGGTTATTCTTTCTCAGGTGCAGGACCCTGAATTTGCCTTTGTTGAATTTCAGACAGTTCTTCTCTGCCCATCTCTCCAGCATGTCGAGGTCCTTCCAAAGGGCTGCACAGCCCTCTGGGGTATCAGCCACTCCTCCAGCTTTGTGTCGTCAGTGAACTTGCTAAGGAGGCTTCTGCCCCTTCATCCAAGTCATTCATGAATCAGTTCAACAATACCAGGCCTGTTTTGAACCCTGGTGGACTCCACTAGTGACAGGCCTTCAACTTTGCACTGTAGAAACAACTGCAGAACCTTCCCAAAAGAGTCTCTGAAGACTAAGCCGTGCTTTCCTGGCTTGGAAGGAAGAGAGCTTCCTTAATACTTCTGGGTAAAGGAGGTAAAAAGGAGCCTAAAGAATGGTGAATTTTTTAAATCTAAAAAGACAAGTTATTAAAGGAAAAGTGAAAGTGCAGAACGTCTTATCACTGATAAAAACCTGGTTGAAAAGTTGTATTGAAGGATAGCACAAAGAAAAGTCATGATATCAATTCACAATACATCATGCAAGTATTTTTAATGAACTTTTTTTAGTCCATAGCTCAAATCCTGACATTTATTATTTCAATGCTTTCAGATGCTCTTTCCAGGATTTCTGTGAGAAAAAGAAGCCATTTTCAAACCCTGAAACAAATTGGCTCCTATATGTAAGTTTAAATTATCCATCACCCGCAAGAGGATTCAAGCAAAATCGAAGGCCATCTTTATGAATAATCAAGGTAAATTTGTCACATTTTTTACCATGCTGCATACTTTCAGAGTTTCATAAAAAGATCCACATAATTAGTTTAGCTTACCAGGAAAAAAACAAGTTGAATGACAAGGTCAGGCTCTTGCCCTTTCAGTAAATTAGAGAAGATTGCCATAAATTGCATAATATAATGAAACACCAATTTGCATATTTGCTGCTATATTAAAAGGGATCAGTTTTAGCTCGCAAAGCAGAACAAATAAAAACATGCATTTTAATAACTCAAATTACTCCCAGGAAGTGACCCTCAGCAGAAAGCCTGATTATCACTACTTAATTAGAAGCCTTGGAAACCTAAATCCTCCTTTAAATCCTATTCTGTGTACAGTGAAAGATGAAGCCGTGAGTTTTGTCTTAGATTCAATATTTACTCTTTACTAATATGTTTGCAGGGGAGACTTTCCAAGCATTATGAAGACATGCAAAAAAATTAATATTCAAAGAAAGAGTGCATAAAACCTGTGTTGGCTTGCAGGTGCAAAGCAATTAACAAGCTGGCATTTGCAGTACTTTTAATTAATTAATTAAAAATTCAAAGCTGACTTTCATTTCTTTAAATGTTTGAACATTTTATCCATCAATAATGAACCACTACTTACTGCTGTGCTACAACAGCTGGTAAATGAAAAACTTAGTCCAACGCTGTAAGAAAGTACACAGGAATTTCACATTTTGTTTTCTCCTTGCAATTTAAAAATGAACTAGATTTTCAAACTCTGTATGATGTGGAGGTGAATCTTGTGTGTCTGCTTAGCCGTAAAAAATAAACTGCATTCTGTGTTACAGTTCAATCTAGAACAGGAATTAAAATCAAAATTGCAGTATAAAATGTATTTGGGTTTAATTTTTAATTTAACTTGAAAAATTTAATTCTGTCTGCTTTGGGAAGTCAAGGGATTTTTCTTAAGAATAAAGTGTTCTACCCTAATCTTCAAAGGTTAAAATTATAACTATAAAATAAGATTTGGAGTAATTTCTAAACAGTTGCAAATAATAAATAGTCAGAAAAAGGTGTTGTGATTAAATTTACAAGTTGGTATCACTTGAATGATAAATGTATTGTTTTCAGCAGAAAGAATTTGGTCAGTATGTATTTAGAAGACATTGTCATTAATACACTTTAATTAAAACATAAATACTACATTGCTACCTCACTAGGCATTCAGTCAGCTGGAACTAACTGTATTTGCTTAATCTACAATTTTAGATGTATTAGCAAAAATAAATGTTGGTGAATGTAAGAGCCTGATTACATATCTTGGGTAAATTGGTGATAATGAGTCAAGAGACTTTGTGTTCATTCACATATATTAGAATAAGAATCATTATGAAATTAAAGCTAAGATTAATCCTGCTAATGACACCATGGAGCATCTGGGAATAAGATAACCCAGATGTCAAATTCACTGTGATACTGTGCTGCTATTTGATAGAGTAACCCCTTGAAGTGTTCTTCTAAGGCAGCTAGCTGGTACCCCACAGTCCCAGCACTTGAAATGCAAATGAGTGACAAGATAGACTAATAATGAGAGCAGATTCTAGCAGTAAGGAAAATGAATTAATTAAAAAAAAAAATCTGAACCACTGATAAGAACAAGCAGCAGGCAACCCAATGTCCTCAATTAGGGTGGATGACATCTGCAGTGTATTTCTCTCTAATAAAGCCCTCACTCTGTATTCCAAAGCACATGATTCTAACACTGTTAACATTTTAATGTCTTGGGCGTGCATGGTAACATTAATTACAAGATGATTTGGATGACTTCTGAATCTCTTTTATGTCTTCCACTGAGTAAAAATCTGAGTTGCAGCTTTGATATCATAAATAAAATGTAGAGACCTGCCAAGCATTAAAGCTCTCCTGAAGTAACTCAGATCTGCTAAGTTACATTAAACCTTTATAGCTAAGTAAAGAGCATTCCCTGTGAATTTAAAGAGGGTCAGTGTCTATACATTTTAATGGCAAAGCTTTACAGATCTCCAGAATTTTTCTTTAGACTGCAGCTGTTGTTGTTTTTAATTACTAATGAATTTAATCTAATGTTTTGTTGAGCTCAATTTACCTTCTCCATAGCATTTGTTTAGAAACTCACACCAGCATTAAGAGACTTGCTTCTTAGTATCCCCAGCCCTCAGTCTTCTCTTCCTGCTAACTGCTCTGCTCCTTGTCTGGGAAGAGCAATTGCTAGCAAACACACTCCCAAACCAAGACAAAGATTATTGCCAACTGAAAAAAAGCCACACTTTAATTGTGGCACAAGCCTCAGTGAGCAAACCCAGAGCAATCCAGGATCCCTGTAGGCTTTTCTGATTCACACTGAAACACAGTGGCACTTCATTGCAGCTGTTAGGCACGCCAACCACCCACTGCACTGCCATCATCATCAACTGTGTAGACACACTTGGTGCAGTGAGGAAAAAAATTAACAAGAAACAGCTTCTGTGGAGGGACACACAACATCCCTCGTTCTGTACTGTAATGAATCTTCTGTAAGTCAGTACAGTAAAAGTAAGAGAAAGCTTTTTCATAGCCCACTTCATGTTATTGTAAATGTAAGGAGCAAAGGCATGCAGAATCAAGCTTTTACTTTCTAAATGAATACCTGAAGCAGACAAAGCAGAACTTTCACTAGTGTTTGGAAAGGGACAAGGATCTATCCTGCTTTCTTGGCATTCCTGCCAGTGGTGTTAGAAAACAGAGTCTTGTTTTCGAAACTCTCCGTGGGGGTGACTGAGGCAAGACACTCAACCTTCTTGCAACTTCACTTGCAAAACTTCCCATAAAACTTCACTCCTCCAGGTTACAATACACAGTTCAGAAAGAGCTTTATGAGAAACATCACTATAAGAAAGGCTAATATACATTTGAAAACTACCATTTCTTTGGGGCAAATGAGCAAATGTAAATATCCTGATCTCTTCTTTGACACTGGGACACAAGTTGACTAGAGTCTTTGTGCCAAAGGTGTAAGACAAAAATTGAGTCGTTTCCATGCATCATTAACAAGAAAAAAAATAACAGTGATCCACAGTTAAGATTTGTGGTCGTGAGATTTGTGATGAGAAGCCACTCAAGGCATTTCACATTGTTATAAACCTCTTCCCTCAGAATCTCACATCTGTGCCCTTTTCTGATGACATTTCTAGGACACCACCACTATTCTGTCTTCTGCTTTTCTGGGGTTCCACAGCACATACACTCCTCTCTGTCACACTCAGATATATATGTACCCACACACACCTTTTTCTTGTTCT
This sequence comes from Myiozetetes cayanensis, assembly GCF_022539395.1. Taxonomy (NCBI): domain Eukaryota; kingdom Metazoa; phylum Chordata; class Aves; order Passeriformes; family Tyrannidae; genus Myiozetetes; species Myiozetetes cayanensis. The sequence continues at coordinate 15,763,075 of NW_026086826.1, read as the reverse complement.
GTCCCCTCTGCCCCAAACATACTGATAAGAGACATTTAGTGGCCAAACTCCATTTTTTACAAGTCTGAGACAAAATAACTGAAGAGAAATTAAGAGGAAAGCAAACTGGCCTTGGTATTTATGCCGTCAACTACATTTTTGGTGCATTTTAGAAGGCAATTTATACAAACTCTCATTTAATGTAGATATTCATTTTTCAACCTTCACAGCCTCAAAAGTTAATGAAGCACTGACAAATTTCAGAGACTATCTCGATATTAATAATTTTAAAACCTTCCTCTGAGAAGCAAGGACAATTATTTCTACTGTTATTTTGTTTCAGTAGATCTTGTCATCCAGGTAGAGCCAACGGCTGGCACAGTTGTGCTCCCTCTTTATGCCAGAAATTGGGGGGGGTGGGGAGGGGGTGCAGAATTTACTATTCAGAATTTAAAATATTTTTGTTGATGTAATAAAAATGTGTACTCTTTTAGATACACCAATCCATGATTTGCTCAGTCAGGAAAGTAATTCACATAAACTTTCATGAAAGACAAAATCTCTTTTCCCTGAACAAAGATTCGACAGCACTCACTTCTTCAGTCTTTTATTGACATCCACAGCCCTGCTTTTTAGTGTATATTGGTTGTTCTCCTCTCAGCTCCTCTAGATCATCTGTACATGAAAAGTACTTGTCAAGACTGAATAATATCCTCACCCATTCACAGAACTGAAACTTTTGCACAAGTACCCTAAAAATTAAATCCAAACCAAGAGTTCAGCATGTCTAAAAACAAATCTGTACAATCAGCTCTAGCTATTGGAATGTATGTGCAACTAGAAGCATGGCTTGTTCAAAAAATATTTTAATTTTACTGTAGGTTCACAAGGTGAAAGCATAAGCACCAAATCATCCTCATCTGCCGTCCCTGATACACATGTCATGTCTTTGTTGGTGGTCTTTGCTAACAGATAAAAACTGACCTTGTCCCAGGCTACATCACTTATCCTATTAATCAGCATCTTAATGACCATTCCAAGTGGCTTTTTGAGCAGAAGTGACCACTGTCTAGGGTGCCTTCCCATTTTCTGGAGAAGCTGTTCTCTTCCTAAGAATGGCTTTGCACCACACTCCGCCTTACTGCTTTACTCCACTCACCACTGCAATCACCTGGCAGTGAGCTGGAGGCACAAAGCTCTCCTTCGTTTTCATTCCTTGGAGTTGGCTTGCTAGGGTGCCTTCACAGAGCCCTGCATGCCTGCAGTGGTTTCACCTTAATCTGCACTAAATCCAAAATTTCAGCAGAGTTTTAAAATCCCATAGCCTATATCTCTTCCCTGAAAATACTAGCAGATTTGTTACTTTGATTTTTTTCTATCAGGAGATAGAAAGAACATGGAGTAATTGTATAACCACTGAAGCTTTTTAAATTTGTAATAGAAGCTTCATTATAGGGAAAAAAAACCCTACATAAAATGTGGCTTTATTAATAGCTGAAATCTTTGTGACGTAACTACAGGGACAAACCAGAGACTCAGAGGATAAACACCACAGAAGAGTTAATAAAACTACCTCTTAAAAAGGTAACTGTATCATGTACACACCACCATTTTCACCAGGTAGGTTTAGCAAATTGCAAGCCAGCAGGTTCCAAGAACAGCTACACGGGGAATTTCCAAGACAAAAGTTAAGTCACAGTTACACAGGTCTTGTCTTTCCTTGTGCTTGGGCAAAATTGCCATTAATATTAATGGCAGACAGGCATGCATGTAAAGGAGAGAAACCCCTAATTAGTGTCGTAGCACATGCAACATTCCTAACAGGGAAACCATTTTGTATGCCCTAATTGCACAAAATTGGCAACAAGTTACCGTATGCATCTGTATCAAAGGCTACAGAAGCTCATGAATTCTCCAGTGGTAAGAAAACGTGCCCATACTGCAGAATTTGGGTGACAAAAGAAGTCTGTATATGTGTTATTCTTAAAACCTCTGCTACCTAGCAAAGGTAGCCTTCCAGGGGTTCTTCATGGACCACTGTTCCTGCTGCACCCCTCACGTCTCAGAGGGTAAGCCCAAGCACCTGTGTTTTCTAACAAGGTACAGATATTTTTCAGCATTTCTTACTTAAACAGATCTGACTGATGAATCTCTGCTGATATGCAGATATTGCAAAACTGCACTAAAACCACACTGTAGCATTGCAAAAATATCAGAACTACACTGATCATGTTACAGAATACGATCTTCTCCTCCTCATTTACAGGAAATTTCTTCATATAATGCACCGCTACAAAACACAAGAAGGTCTGTTTGGCTGCAGAAAGACGTTCAAGGTCCCAGTCATGCACGCCATGATTTCCACTAAATAGAAGGCATTACAATTTCTCCAAAAATATTTCAGAACTGTTCTCACTTTTAAGTCAAAGTCAGTATTTGTTTCTGAAGTAAAACAATAAACCAATTTTATCAGCAAGTAAAGGTAAGCGGTTAAGTGGAATTATATGAGCAGCAATTGTGATAGAATGTTTTTACAGAGCAAACCCCTACATTCTTCTAACATCTACCTTTTTAGATTTTTAAATCTTTAAATATACATTACTTATGCATCCGTGTTTTCCTCTCCTAAAAACATCAGCACAAGCAATTCCTCAAGTAACTCAGTTGACTTCTCACTGATGCAACAGACCACATTTTTGCTCCAGAGATTCAGAGACAGAAAAATATCTTATTCAACATTTTTTAATTTTTAAACTGGAGAAAGGAAATACTGTGCAAAACATTTTCACCTAAATACTTAATTGGAAGTCAACATAAATAAAAGACTGGCATCAACCTACTTAACAAGGAACATGATTGGCTTTATCCATATTTTCTTCACTAAACATAGAAGCTTCTTTCAAAAAACCAAATTCTTTCCTAGACTTTTTTTTTTTATTTAAGCAGTAGTCTTCACTATTCTAAAACCAAAATCTGGAACTGACCAAAGCAAAGTCTAAGAATGCAAACATTGAACCATCTAGGAGCTCAGGTAGCAACAGTCTATCCATTTCACCAATTACAGTAAGACAAATCTGCCCACGTTTTATTTGTGGATAGACTATTTGGCCACTGATACTCAGCTTGGATGATTTTAATGTTTCCCTGACTGGTCTACTGTCATGCCCATCTGTCAGAGTGGCATACAGCCCATTCACAAGGTAAAATGCCAGTTTCAACCAGAGTATGGATACTAACCAAAGACCAGTTTAGGAGGAAAGCCTATTGGATGCAGCTAATGACACCTTATTTACAGAGATCCTCCTGGTGTCAAGCAGTGCCAAATTAAGAACACATGCTACATTACAAGGATCACATCTGTTAACAAATATTGGCACTTTGTCACTGGCATCTGCCTCTCTTGTTAATCCGCTTTGGTAGTGAAAAGGCTGCCTCAGAAGAAGAGGTGTTCAGGCTTTGTCATACCAGTATAATCACAGATTTACTCATCAAGAATTTCCCAGTAACAGACCAAAGTTTGACAGCATTACCTCTGTACACATCTCTTCCCAGCGGTCGGTGATGTGCTGTAAAAAGCTGTGAAATTATAGAATTACAATATCTATTTAAATGAGCTTTTTCACGTGTTTGAGGGTTTATTAAACCTATTGTCATCTTGTCAGCAACAAGAAGAACATGATTGCAGAAAACAGAGTGACAAGTAATAAAAAGTAGAGAAATGACTGTTGTATATTCTTAGCACAGCTGAGTTTGCAATCTAAGTAAAAGGTTGTATTAAATACCTTAGCCCAAAAACTAAAAAACAAAACCAGACAACACCAAACGTGATGTTCAACTTGATGTTTTGGAGGACTCCTTTGCACTAAAACTCGTATTTAAGGTTTTGATGGTTTTTTTAAGGTTTTTTTGTTGGTTTTTTTTTGGTTTTTTTTTTAACTGAACAGTATGAATGTATTAAGGTATGGAAAGTACAGGCCACTACAAAAAGACCTCTGTGCCGAAGGCATGTGACTACTGCAATTTCCATTTGAAGATAATTTCCAGTTTCCACAACAACAACAGTAAGCAGTTTGCCATGAATCATAACAAGTCCAGAAGCTGCCAGTCCTTGCCAGCAGTGTCTGCAGTGCTCTGTGTCGGAGGGGACGTAGACTGGTTCTCCATCCAAGCAAGTGGGAATATCAGCAGTAGGGACTTCTACCTTTTGGGAGCTGTTGCACACATCCTGTTTTGCTGGTTGGAAGTCAAGGGGATCTGCACACCTAGCCTCTCATTTTCCCTTAGTTCAGGAGAGTGAAAGAAAGGCATAAAGGATGCCACATGAGGCTGAGACTGAGGGAATGCTACTGCTTCCTGCCTTCTAGTGGAGAGAGGCAACCAGTTACAGGGATCACCACTAATCAAGGCTGGTGTAAAGGGACAATGAAAAAGGACACTTGTACTCACTTCCTTTCAGGTATCTCACCTTGGTGAAGAGACCAGGACTCTATTCTCTTTGCTTCATTGATGAGATACAATTGCCTCGTTGACCATATTGCAGCACTGTGCATCACTGTGGGTAATTTACAATAGGATGGGAAGCTCTTGGACTGAATTAATTGATAATAAGCTACTTTCACTAGAGGTACTTTAAATGACTAGCTGAATTTTCTTGAATAGACAAGAAAAACATCAGTCCTGAAGAATCTCTTTTCTGTTGGCTCTAGAAAGAAGAAACTACATTTAGACCCTTCTAGGACACCAAAGGTCTGGGAACAGGATGATGCTATTGGGAATTAAATGAAGTGTTTTCACTCCTTAGTCAGATGCAGCTATTGTTCAATAGATCTCTGCCCAAGAAGGACAAGTAAGTATTACTATATAGTTCACACCATCTTTGGTACCAAGAAATCTGGCTCTTTTCTCTGTGAAGTTTCCTTTGGCTACCCCTTTCTTTCAGTTACACCAACCAACCATGCTAAAATCAGTACTGTGAGGTGGCTGTATTTTAGTACAGTTCACAGAGTAAGCCTAGTGTTTCTCAGGAAGCACTGATAATAAGATGGCATAAAACTTAAGTCTTCCTTTACTATTAGAACAGTTCTGCCCCACACCTCATCAGTAACCAATGACCTTTTTGAAGGTTCAACTGCAAATTTCAGAGTAAGTTGGCTAGATGAACCATTTAAAACAAAATGAAGACAAAGGGTTGGGTGCCTGTACCTTTTGTGTATGTGCAGAAACTACTCTATCCTAGCACCACGAGACAGACATCTCTAGTATGCTCTTACCATGACTAAAACAAAGCAAATTGTTTTCTTTCTGCTACTGCATGAAGACCACTCAAGCACTCAGTTGACTTTACCCTCCAGCGGCAGGCAGTGTTTCACTTGCCAGACAGCAACTGTTTAACCAGTCAAGATATACAAAAGTAGACTGAAGATTCTGTTGAATGGTCGAGGAAGTTACAGTTACCAGGGCTGTCAGACGGTTCCTTCCTCTTCCGTTATTGTGGCACGTCTTGAGCAGAGACATCACTTAACCAGATAGAAGCACGCAACGAGGACCGAAGCAGCAGATATCTTACAGTACATGTCAATAAATTCTCCAAACATCTCTAAACCAGTTGTCAGCCCACACATCTGCAAAGCATCAAGACAAACAGGCACACATTGAGAGGTATTTACCAACAGTTAAAAAAAAAAAATTAAAAAAACCCCAACCAAACAAAAAATCCCCCAAACATACTGATTGATTTGTCTTGGAGGGCTGAATAAAGTTTAGCTTTTGACAATCTATTCCAGCAAAAAATAACATATATATGATGATACAAACATCACTGTCCAGCTTGGCTGGTGGATTTATTTTGCTCAAATAGTCTTGAAGCATCAAATGACATTTGTGATAATGTCATAGGGGAAAAATGTTTAACTGCCTCTTGGATTTACCTGTCATGTGAAAGATATAATTCTAAAGATAACGATAATGATATTCCATTTATACATCTCCTGTCATTCAAATTAATTTTTCTGTTTTGTTAACTACACAGGAATTCCCATAACAATAAAGCTACAGTCAGTACTGGAGACTAACAGCCTAAAATAGGAAATAAGAATTTCACCCACTTGGTAGCCAGAGTGTGAACCACAAAAGGTACAATATGATTAACCACAGCTCAGCTGCTGAGCCAGGAGTGTTTGGCACGTTTCTTGCAGACTGCATAAATGTATCCTCAGGATCAGGTTTTCACCTTGCCCATGCAGACAGAATCCCAGCAAAGATGTCATTTACAAAGAGTTCACCTAAGTCAAGGCCACTTAACCTGGTAAGAAAGGGAAGTCTCAAACCACCAGAGCTTTTCCCAGCACACATAATGGTCCCAGTGCAAACCCTGGTCATATCTGCTTCTTGTTCACCAGGGAAATGCACTGGCATCACTGTTAAAAGCAACATATGTGGCTGTGGAGTCCAGGTTACACCACTGCATTTTAGACACATACAGATTAGATGTCTTATCACTCAATTTTTTTCTCTAGAGGATGCACATCTCCAGAAGGCATTTCAAGTCTTAGGTCAGTTAAACTGCCCTTTTTAACAATCTCTCCCTCCCCCACAACTAGAAAGCCAAGGGTGATGTAGTCTCCTCAAATAGATCCCTAATGCTTGGTGGCAGAAGTCACTTTTCATTTGATGCCCCTAGTTCAGAGAAGCAAAATGGCATTTCTTGGCTAGTGATGAGTCAGAAAATACCTGTTTATCTAGCCTTAAATGCCAAATCACACCTCTTCAAGGGTTCCTGTCTGACCAGTCAGTCCAGGTAGGCTGCCTCCTGGCCATCTGCATCCCTGGCCCCGAGGAGGCTGCATGGAGCTGTTACCCTGCTCAAGATGGCTGGAAGCCCTGGCAAAGCCTTGTAAATTGGCTACCATCGAGGAACCAACATCAGCACAAGAAAAGGTTTTGCCTCTCATACCATGATGGGACTCCACGTGCCCAACCATGCAGGTCTGCTGAGACTCTGCAGCAACAAGAGATTTTTGCCAAATAAAGTAATAATGCTGAGAGGACTGCTTAAAAATCAGTCATCATTAAAAAAAATAATAAAAGTGAAGGCCTAATAGACAAGTGAACCTATTCATGTCTTATTCTTTTACAATATTATAGAATTTAAAATATTAATTTATATACATTTAAAAGGCTAAGGATAGAAGATAGAGGATGCAGGGTACAATTTCTGAAAACCTGACATAAAATAACCAACTCAAACCAATTCGTATTTATTAGTGGAATAAATCCTTAAATTTCTTTCCAAAATTCTCATCAAGCCAAACATTGTTCCAGGTTCCAGCCCAACAAACAGATCTGAAAGCTTATGTCATAGAACACTGTTAAAAGTGTTATTAAAGTGATCTGCATATATTTTCCTCACTTCTGTGGAAAAAAATCCTGGTTTTAAACATTTTATCAAATGCTGCCCTCTAGTGAGCAGATGGCTTCCAGATGAACACACACAGACTGAAACACTTGTATGGTCTAAATGAGAAACTCAATAACCAAAGTGCACACCAATCGAGACAAAGGAGTCAAATGAGATGTCTGAATCATTAGTAGAAATTCTTATGTTGTTATATTATTGCTAGTGATTTTTTCCACTATTATTTTATAAGCATCTGAATTCAGTGCATTTAGCCATTACCATGTATTCTGAATCCTCCACATCTCCAGCATCTTTCCGTCAGACATTTGTATTTTGCATGTCAAGTTTTACAGACGTTTCACCACTCTTGAGACTCTCCATCTTCATACAGGTAGCCTGTTTGGAATTAAATTCTGAACCTTAAATTAGATAGATAGAATAACAGAGTTCAATGGCATTGTATTGAAACCTCAAAGTGTGCAAGGAAAGAAAAATAACAGTGAAAAATGTCTACCACCATGTTTGATTCATATTATTCTTTCTCATGAAAGGGATCTCTCCTGTGCTTCACTGCCCTACACAAAATTTAAATTTCTGCTTCTTACCAATCAGGGAAAAGAACTGCACTGACAAAAGACGGGAGAAAAAAACCTGGAAATTCTCATAAACCATAGGTATAATTAAAAAAACCAACACAAACTGAGCCTCTCTAGCTCCCACAATAACACACATTTAATAGATTCCAACCTGTTAACATTTGCACTAGCTCAATATTTTAATAGTATTGGTTTTATTTCTCCATCAAATAGTAATTTCACCCATTAAGGTAGAATTAGTTGCCTCATAGTTTATGAGGAGCATTTAAGTAGAGGGGTTTGTTTTTCATGGGATAATTTCCTTGTAAGTGCACACTGGTAATACGCTCTAACGCTCAGCTTCCCTCCTTTTGCATATTGCATATGCTTAATAAGTTCTTTCAGCAATAAAAGAATAACCCACCACTTATCACTGCAGTCCAAAAGACTGTGTGTAACAGGGTCATAAGGAAACATCTTTTTAAGGCTGTGCCTCCCAGTGTTTTCTTGAAAAATAAAACTTGCATTTTATTGAATATACATGAAATAAAACACGTAACATTAAAAATTACTTTTACAGTCACAGTTACCAAACAGATACTCTGCCCACTACAGTGAATAGGTAGTCATATGAATTAGTTTGAAGCCTCATCCTTCAATCCATCTTAGGAACATACTGATTCATAAGATGGGAGGTATCAGCATTCTATGCATGGGAAATAGCCAGATCTTGGCAGCTGCTTGAATTTTTTTTTTTCTTCCACAATACCAACATGCTGAGGATTTTCACTGCGAAGGAAAACAATGCCAAAGAATGGCAAGTCTTCAGAAGAGCTGGCAAATCTAAGGGCATCCTGTTCCGGGTGGTTACCCTCATACAGCTTTGAGTGGTCTGCCTTTTAGAAGATGCTTGGCACTTAACTCTTGAAAAATAGTCTTCTTTCAAGCTTCTCAAATTAAATACTAGCCAGTAGAGATGCATGGAGGCAGGGTACATTTTTGAAACTACTGGTGTGACACCTTCGATTTTATCTTTCTATCTGCATCTGAAAAAAGCCATAAATGGTGGGAAAAAAAGCAACCCACAACAAAATCAATAAACTAGGAGAAACAGACAAAATTTTATATAGGAAAATGGAAAATTTAAGTTTTTGTTCAGATTATTTCATGTAGAATATATATACATGTATAGAATATATATATATGTAGAATATAAATCACTATCATGTAAAATAATCCAGGCTTTGTATCATGCAAATAACTGTTGAAGGTGAGGCACAGAAACACTGCACTGACAATGACTGTTCATTCACAATCTCCATGGGCCACTCAGTCCTTAGACCTCTGACATGACTCTGTTGAAGGGCTTTTTCATGAGGGTATGCAAGAACACAGCTGCATGACCGGAATTTAAGCTAGCAGGAGACAAAAGCCAGACCAAAATACTATTTAAACACATAAAGTTTCAATAATATATTTTATGTTTCTATAAGAGTGTAAAGCAAATATGAGAATCACTTTCAGTTTTGACAGAAGACTGCATTTTCCTTTTTTTTCGTCCTGCCTTCTAGGCAACAGAAGAGTTCTCAGGAACGCTCCTTCCCCAAAATGACAGTTTGTTCTCTCTCCAGTGAATGTGTATATGACCAGGATTCAGGGACAAAGATGGCTGGCTGGATCATTAGCTGTGCTTGGTAAAGACCTAGTACTGGCAGGGAAAGCAAGGAAAAAAATGATCCATTGCTCCCCCAACACCCACTAAAAGGAATCCATAGACTGCATGGTAGACTTAAACAGACTTAATTACAGCATATGGAGATTAATGAACTCTATAATTTGCGTAATGTGGAAAGTACTGGCATCCTGCACAATGAAGCAAACCTGAATAAACAGAACTCTGCTCTTGCAGAAAGACTCCCAACATTATGGGATAGAATGCAACCAGCCTTGGCTGCCTCTTACCTACCTGAGTGGCTGGGTGCAACTCGAGCAACACAATATGCAAGGCAACTAATCCCTAGTGCCAGTCCTTGTGATTTTATTTGAAATTACATCAGTTTTAGATAATTTCTAGCCTGTGGTTCTCTGTCAGCACAGAGAGGTCTTATGGAGACTGAGTCAGTGCCGAAACGAGGGCTGTGCTGGAAATGATTCTGCCCAGTTTGTGAAGTAGCTCGTTAAAATCTGCCTCCAGCGAGCTACAGCCCCCTACCACTGCTCTCTCTGATAACCAAGCTGTGTCACTTACACGTAACTTCTGCTATTCCCCCCTGCCCAGTCAGGCATGGATCTGCCCCTGCCCATGAAACTTAAGTGTCATCGGTTTGACAGGGGGGCCCTGGGCAGAACCACGCACCCAACTCCAATGCTCACCCTCCTTCTAGAGTGTGGGGAGCTGCAGAAAGAGCTGGAGAGCAAGGGCTCCTAATTCCTCTGCTGTTTTCTACGTACTTTCTTATCTGACCAGCGCGAAAGTTAACAACCCAGTTTGTGCTGGGCTTCTGGGCTAGCTAGACATGCTGATTCTATAAGCTCCCCATCCATGGAAACTTCACTGCAATTAGATTGTTCTTATGTCACTGCTCACAAAACCACTGCTTAGAGTTCCTATGCCACCACCAAGCATTCAGATGCTTGCATGTTTCAAAGGAGCGCTGGATGCAGTTTAACTAATCTCGGCTAGATTCACACCAGTAGCCATAAAGTAGATTAATTTTTCTAAATATTTCCTTGAGAAGAGTGTCAAATGGAACATTCCTCCACCTATACAAAGATAGCTTCCATCCTGACAGCTCTGGAGCATGACCCAAATGAGGCTGAGAGAACTGTCTTCCTCCAAGACCTAATGTGCACTTGCAATTGCACATCCCAGGCCCTTCTTTTCAAGTTTTACGTTTCCTCAAGATTCCTTAACTAATCTGTTTATCCCTGTAAACACTGGAGATAGAACTTCCTAATTCACACAAATCTGAGAAAAGAGAAGCCAGATCAGGGGTTAAATTTCATCTCCCAAATGTCTTGGTCAGAGATCCAAAGTACTTAAAAGTTACTTTTTGTATACCATTTCCGAAGTTTGTTCCAAAAAACCTCCAACACTATGCCATTAGATAGTCAAAAAACTTCATCATCTCTCCTCATATAAGGTGGATTTTCAGTGATGGTAGATGTAGTCAGGCACCTTACACAATTCATTGCTCACCTTATGCTTTCACATGTGCTCTGCTGCTACCTGTTGCCTACTGTTTACAGTGAAAATCCATGGGACCCTTTACAACTGGCAGGATTCTAGAAGGCATGATACATACTTGGCATAGTTAGGAGCAAAGTTCCTCCATGAGTTAGGGTCATATGCATTTCTTCCTCTCAAGCAGCTGGTTTAACTCTATTCAGAGGTGGGTTTAGGTTGCAAAGATGAAATGTATTTGTACGTATGGACGCACGTGCACGTTTATAATACACAGCTATTAAAATAATATAAAAATTCTGCATGAAGTCTTTTTTCTCCTGCAAAATGATATCCAAATAATAGTCATGCCAATATCTTTTTAGATAAAGACTAAGAGAGTAAATTCATCACTGTAAAATAGCTACTAAATAGAGTACTGTATCCTACTTCTCCTTGAGTGACAGAACTCCCATTGACTGCAGTGGAAGAATCTCTGACATCTTAAGAGCTATTACCTGCCAAATATGTTGTTCTGTTAATATCCTGCAAAGAAAATTAAAAACAAACAAACAAACAAGATCAATTAAATCTTATTACAGGCTCTTCTTGGCTTTGCTTATTAGTCTCCATTGTCTTCTGAGACCTGTCATGAAAATGACATATAGTCATATGTTGACTGTTGTCCCACTTTTATCAAAGATAAATACAGATTTGTTTGAAAATTTACTTAAGAAAATGCTCCCAGGTTAAGACCTTGTATGCCTAACTTCAGCCCAGAGTGAATTTTTATGGCCAAGTTATAAACCCTTGAAAATAAGAAACTAATACTGTGAGGATTTAAAATAATAGAAAATGTTTCACATAATATAAATCTATAAGCAGAGTATTATATTTAAGTCTTAATATCTACATAGTTGGATTATCTTATATCTTGACAATCATACTAAGTAATCTTGCCTCCTTTCCCCTTCTTCTTATTCAGTGTTTCATTCTTATGCATTAACAATGCTCTGGGCCATAAAATACTGTATTAATATTAGTTTGTCACAGTAGACTAAATTTAGAACAACTCATTAATATGGGAGAGTAAAAGGCATTCTGCCAGGAGTGTGAGTGACTCTACAAGCTCTTAAGGCTATAAGTTATGCAGATATGCCACTTGAACTAGAGAGCTAGCAATTCCTTTTGTTATTAATAAGAGATTCTATTAGCTGAAGCCGTTTCTATTTCTAATTAAGAAATGTGGAAAAAGGCAATTTTACCATTGGATGTATCTCTGATGTGTAGCCAGAATAAGCCATACGCCATCTTTCTCCGCTTTCTGGTCGGATAGGATTAGTGGCACATGCACAGAATGAATTTTCCCCTGCAGTACACAGGAAAAAATAAATCCACTATAGTATTTTCTTTGGCACAATCATAATCTGTGCATCAGGAAGAAAGTCCAACAATCAGAGCTGTTTCGAAACAGATCTCATAATGTTTAGAACTGCCCCAGTGAAGAAAGTTTCCATTTTTCACAAATATAGTCTTTCATTCGTATGGTTTCATGCCAGTAATGCCTTCTCAAAGGTTGTCAAATATTAATTTTTTTAAATTTAGTCCCTTGCTAAGCTACAAATATTCATGTTTAACACCAAGTAGCAGTTCAGGGGCTGACAACAGTATGTACCTTTTGAATGATGCATAGAAAGCAGCAGTTAGCACAAAGACAAAGCCACCAGATTGGTCTCAGGGAAACCCAGTGTCTGAATTTTTCATGATTCCTCCAGCACTTAAAGAATAAGAAACTGGCTACTACTGTTGGGAGATCAGTGCTGTGAAGGTCAGAGCCCAAAAACATGCAAGTGAATCAGGTTTTGCCTGGAGAAAGTGAAAAGGGATTTAAGCTGCTTAAGAGAATTATAAAGATTTTTTTAATGCATTTTACAAACACTGTAGTAGCTAAACAATAGCTATAAAAATGAGGAGAATCATATCCACGTACCATTCATTGCTTTTAAGTCTCAAAAGACAGAGAAAAGACCTTTTCTTTATGTCTGAATGCTTAAAACTTCCAGAGATCATCCTTTTTCTTACAGACTTCCCCTTACCCTTCTTTTGCCTTTTAAGAACTGCAACTATTTCAGAAGAAAACTGATAAATAGGAAGCGTAAAATAAATTCAGTAATTTCTCTATGTTTAAAAAATGCAACTGCAGTAAAGTGATGTCTTCATTATTCCACAGCCCAGTGTCTTGTGTATGTGTTTATTTTCCACAGCAGACAAACTTTACTTAATCTCATAATTATTTCTAGAAAGTATAAATTGATTCCAGAGGGGGAAAAAAAAAAAAAAAGAAAAATAACAGAAACTGCTTAGAAAAACATTACACTGTTTAAGCAACTGATGGCTTCACCTGTCATCATCTAGTTAAGCTCTTAATGAGTTATTTTCTATTCTTGGTCACATCTGATTTTTTTTTTTTAATACAAGTCCCTTTGAACAGCTGGGAGTTACAGCATCCTTTGATCATAGTATTCTGAATTTACAGTCAAAATGAGGACATTTTTGTCCTTACTTGGGCTATTTTTACAAGTGTATTTCTTCAAGAACATTTTTGGACATTACATTGCAGGCATACAAGGAAATAGAACAATTAATGTATACATTTTTACATAAATGTTTATAAATTTAGTAAAGGGAAAAAGCTTTGCCACAAGAAACCTCAGCTCTTTTGAAGGCAGTTTTCTAATGATGACCCTTGGCATGCTAGCCCACATGGGATTCCTCTGAGAAGAGTCTGATGAAAATTAGTCTATTCTCATTTCAAACAGAATTTTGCTGAAGTCCTGATCAGAGCATCAGCATGGAGTCCAGGGAGACAACACACGCTACTTGATTCACTCCACAGCCTCCCTCTCCTGGTAATTGTTGCAGGAACACATAGTGACAAGACTATAGGATGTGAGGGGTCTGGATGTACTCAGGCTGTTACTCTCTGTTTAAAGATTTAAACCATCAGGGTATGATAAGGCTTTTTGATGTTCATTGAACATGGAGCTTGGGTACAGAAGAAGGGGAAAGGGCTTCACCGGAAGGCAATCATCTTTCAGAGCCACAGTAAGACTGAGAGAGGTGGGAAAATCTCAGTCTCAGCATAGACATGGAACAAAGGGAGATGAAAGGGCTAGGGTGAAGAAGGGGCCAGATCTGGCTGTGAGGCAGAACTTGCACTAAAAGATAGTTCGATGCCTTAAAAAGCAGAAAAAACATTTAGTGTTCTTGCTCCATTAACATACACTTTTGGCTAAAATTTAACTATTCTGCACATTTCTTACAGTTTATGTTGACACTACGTTTAAACAATGCCTCTGGCTTATTTTGAAATTATTTAATGAATGTACTTTGTCAGATGAACATCATTTCCTAATTATACAGAAAAGCATTAAATGATGAGCAATTTTAAAGAGTGGATACAATCTTTTCTTTCCTAAGGGACAAACCAAAAACAGGCTGGTGCCATACATTGCTGCATAATGTGTATGACGGAAGGGGGGGGTGGTGTGCAGACACAGAAATTTTCCTTCTCTTGACAAAGCAAGGCATCTTAAGACAAACGTGAAGGGGCGATACCATCACCAGGTAAGGCTGATACATCATCCAGAAGAGAATGACTACTTATAAGAATAATGAAGGGCCTAATCCTGCACCATGAATGGTGATGAACACTTTTGACTCTCATTAGCTTTAAAGGGAGATGAGAGGAATCAGTGGCTCACAGGATCAGGTTCTAAAATGAAAGAGAGATTTGATGGAGTCATCTACACAATTTCATAGACTAGGAGGAGGAGAAAGACAGTTTGATCTGAGCATCACTTGTATGCTCTGGGAGTTTCACAGCACCTCTGCTGTACAGCACTGTAATTTTGTAGGTCCAACAGGCATTTGCCAGCATTAGCTGCTCTGAAATAAGAGAGAAGGTAAAGGATTCACACAGAAAGCTGAGTGTTAAGCTGATCAAAGTTAGAGATACAGGGATTTATATGCACCTTTCTAGCTAAGAAACACTATCTGCTTTTTTATACCAATCTCAGTGGGCCAAATTTATCCTGATGCAACTCAAAGCATATCAGAAGAATTACGGCAGAGATAAAGCGGACCCAGTCTCCCTGTGATGTTATTTATAATCTGTATATTTTGCTCTAAAAGAGCATATATACTTAGAGGGTTGCCTGACTGCAGTCACTTACAAGAGTGCAAAAGTCTATTGACTTCAGCAAAGTTAATTCTGAGTTTGATGAAGGAGATTCACATCAAAGTAGTAACACGGGCTATTCCTAAAAATCATTCCTATATATTCACTCATGTTCTTAACTTGGCATTAAGAGCTCCATTAATACTTACATTAAGGTGTGCAGTCCCCTTCAAATCTGAAGTCTGACACCCTTTTTCTAACAGCTTCTATGCATCTGTTGTGAAACTTGGTCCTGCAGAGTGTGTTGTGACCAATCTGCTTCTGTGGAAGTGCTTAGCACACATGTTTGGTTGGCTTTCAAATCCAAGGCTGGCATTTCCAGAAGCATTTAAGAGACTTAGGCATGTAAGTCCTACTGAAAGTCAATGAGATTTGTCTTCCTAATTCAGTTAGGTTTTCTGAACATTAGATCCTACAGCATTTCAGTGAGAGCTGGCTGTCTCCCAGCTAAGGCTTTGAAAAATCTAGGCAAAGTAACACTGCCACAAAATCAACACAAACAATAAACCAAGGTGTGTAAATTGAGTCTTTCCATGCTCAGCCTACTTAGAAAATGGTAAGACATACCTCAAAAACTTACTTTCTATCTAGGACCCTCTCTAGATTTCATGTGAGAAAAGGGATGCACCAGTTAATGCACAGATGCTCCGTGTGACTGTCCAGACAAGGCCAACTGTACTGGCCACCATCCTGGCCAACTTCTACTCAGAAAGGATGAGACACTCTTTGCTGCCATTATCCAAAGTGGCATATGTCCAAACTTGACCATCATATTCTGTGAGAGGATCTGGTATGAAAATTTTGGTTCATTCTGAAAAAGAAAGGACATGTGTTCATCTTCTGTCATTATTCTGAGCAGTGTGAAGTGGACAGCAAACCTAAAAACCTTGCAGAAAGCTACGAGTAAGACCAGAAGATGTGCCATTCAAGTCTCTGTAGGCATATTTGATGTGGTGTTTACATAATAGCAGTTGGAGGAAACAGAAGTTGAAGAACAGTTTTTTTGGTAGGTCTTTTTTTAAAGGAAAATGTATTCCCTTTCTTTCATTTCCTTTAGTTGCTGCCATACAACATATTCATCTGCAGCCATCAAAGAAATTATGCACAGTGCGGTAGCTCACCCAACCCCCTGTGGCTTCAGCCGACACTTTAGAAGCTGGGATTTGAAGCACAGTCCTAGACCATGGATATCCTAGTTCTGCCATACAGCATTCCTTCCTCAGACAAGTTAAAAATGCAACTTTGTATGAACTGACAACCAACAGCGCTGAAAAGGGCCAAAGTTTGAATGATTCATTGCAATCACCATAAGTACAAAATTTATAGGAACCAAAAAAAGCCACAGTGAGATTCACAACTTCAGCCTAGGCTAAAGGAAGAAATTTCTCGACATACAAATTTAACCTAATTTTTTGTGACACAGTCAATTGTTGAATAAATGGTATAACAGACATCCACTGCAGCAAGAACAAAAATTGCACTAGTTGCTTTTATGTTGTTAATACTTCTGGGTGCTCTCACAAAAACTTTCCCTAGAAAAATCAATAAAGTAGATTGTGCCCAGCAGTCACCCATTACAGAATTAAATCCATATCCCAACACAAAACAATGACGAAAACAAAACTAACAAGGGATCCATTTGGCTTTGTTTGACTTTGCCTGCCAGAGAATGAGAATGCAAGGCTGGGTGTAATTTAATGCAAACCTTGGCCTATCCTGGTCATGCATATGACTGACCCTCAGTGCAAGACCATCAATTTTCTATTAAAGATCAGAGAGTTGACATATCAAAGTCAACATCTAGCTGAATAACTGCAGTAACTTGATAATAATTCTTTTGTGGATTTCAGAGTGGCTTTTCGGTAAAGTATCAGAAAGGTAGCAGTTTTCAATCCTGACCCAACAAGATCTGAATATGAAATAAAGGATTTGAGCTTGATCTCCCCATGATGTGAGGATGAATGTTCTGGTAAATGTTAACTTAGTGCTCTGAATAGCTCAGTAATAGATGGGTTTAGGCGGTAATAGGTTTAAAATGTCAACTTATTGAATAATAATTTCATGTTGTACAAATACTACGTGTAAGAAGGGATTTGTTTTGCAAATTTTGAAATAAAGGAATGGATTTCTGATGTCCTTCACTGTTCTGTTCAAAATGTTATACAAGAACAAAAATTAGTTTTGCTTCAAGAATATCCCTCATTGTTTCCCTGCATTATTCTGAGTATTTGTCATAACTGACAAGTGTTGTTTACTCCTTACCCTAAAGTAGCTTGATGTGTGTTTTGCCCCCCGACAATTATTTTGCCCCCCATAATTATTCATTGTACAAATAAATAATAATATGCAAAAAAAGAAAGCTTAACAGATTTTTCTCAAAATTTTGCTATCCAAACCAAGGACAGTGTTGAAACACCTTTACATCACTTACATCTGAACAATTCCTACTGAACTCTTACTGATGAAAGTTCCAACACAACCATCACATTTTGGAGCAATCCCACACTGCCTGACTGCCAACACACGGATGGAAGCATTCAAGCTGCTCCCTTTTTCACATCATGCTATTTCAGCCATTGCCTCCTGTCTGGGCACTGATGTTAAGCAACCTGTAGAGTATTGCTAGCATACTTGGGAAGATGATGCCAAGCAATTGACCATATGGCATTCTGGAACAGAATAGCATTCTGGGGGCCTTTTTAATTTTTAATTATGTTTTTCTTTACTTATTCTCAGCTTGCTTCCATCTATGTACGCTTTCACACTTACGTAAGTGATTCTCATTTTAGCTTACGTAAGTTTAATCCACTATAATTAAACTGATACCAAATTACCTGTGGTTGAATCCTAGCAGTTCCATTTTTCTGACTGACTCTGAAACCATTAGTTGATGTTTAACTTATCAATCAAGAATCAAAGATATAAACTGAGGCATAACTGTTCAGAAACTCACTCTTTATAAATCAGGAAGACATGGGATAAAGAGGAGGGTTAGTTAAGCTTAGTTATTCCTTCTACTTTCTCTTGATAAGTGCCAATACAAAGAACCCATGGAGCTCAAAGCCCTGTTTTCCAGACCTGCTGGAAAACTGGCACTTGTACCTGCTGTACTCAATTATTCCATGGCCTATTTTGCACAAATAGCTTCATGCATTCAGATTTATTTAAATCTTCCAAAGAAGCACAGGACTTCACATCACTGGCAAATAACACTGTCCTAATTTCAGATAGTGAACCAGACTTCAGATAGTCAAGAGATCAGTGCACACCTCAATTAAGCATGACACTGTTCTTTTCTTCTTGATCCCAAATTGTTGAATAGTATGGTCACAAGAATAAATAAGTTTTGTGGTTTAGCCCAGAATAAGCAGTAGTTTGGACAAAGTGATTCTATCTAAACTGTCCTTTGCTAAAAGGACTAAGCCTAAATTCCTAAGGAGACATGCCCCAAGCATTTATTTGTGAAAGTGGTATCTTAAAAGGTAGACCCTGTTAGGAGATGTAAAAATTGGGAGCATCCAGCCATTTCTATGGAACTGGCTGTGATACCATAAAACAAAAGGTGATGACTGCTGGACAAGATCAGACACAAAGAAGAGAGGAGAGGTTGAGCTGTGGAAAGCAACTCTTCACTCTCATACAAATATCTTAAAGAACAATACAGGGATTACAGGAAACCATAAGCCAAGTAAACTGCTTTTTGGATAAGTATTTTCCGCTTACAAGGCTGCCCCAAGGCAAAAGTTGCTCTTTAAACAGAATTTGATTTTAAGGGCAAATTTACAATTATAATTAGCTGCAACAAGCAGACAAACCCAGAGGGAGGGCTGCATTCAGGTCCTAAGTACAGCTCCTCATGGTCTGGCAGCGTGATCAAGAGCCCCCCGCCTTGTCGCCTGCCCCCAAGTAACGCCCCCCAGACAGCTTGTGGGCTGTGCTGACAGAGGAACTCCTGCCCTCCTAGAACGAAAAGAGATGAGCTGGGGACACTGGTTGGAAATAAGTACATAAATAAATTAAGCATTTTAAAGCTGATCACAGAGGGGACTTAAGCTCTTGAAGGAACTAGCAGCACAGGGTAACTTGAAAAGTTACCAGGCTGAATCCCCAACTCTTGCTTCAGCTGTGCCTGAAGTGTCCTTAAGTCAATGCATATGTACAGCACTTCAAACTCAGGAAAAGGAGGTAGACAGCAGAACACAACCAAAAACCCAAACAGCAAAATACAACAAAACAGCCCTGAGAGACCCACAGAGGGGTCAGTTCTGAGAAGACAACCCAATTTTAATCCAACATATGAAAAGCTATACCTTCAGTTATGATCTTGCAGAGAACATCAAGATAGTAACAAAGCCCCATAAGTATCTTCAGTACAAACCAAAGAGTGGAACGAAGCTTAAATAATTGATGCCACTGGTTCCAGGAACTTCAGCACCAGGATAACTCAAGGGAGATATAGTAATTTCAGTGAGCAAATTTTTACTTAATTATTACTCTAGTATCGCCCACTTCCCAAAATATTGCACCTTGTTTCTGCTTCTTGGTTAAATTAAATGCTAAAATGAAGATGGTTTAAAATAAAAAGAAGTCTCCTCCTGTAACCTATACATTGGAGACTTATTCAGGACTGTGGCAAGATAACATGGGTGAACTGAACAGTTTGAGCCCATTCCATTAGTGGGCTGACAGCTTGGAGGGCTGAAATTGCAAGCACATATTCCACCCACACAACAGTTTACGTCACACAGACAGCATATTATATATAGGTTAGGAGACACCATATATGAATCCAGGCACCATAACAGCCAAAACCACTAATGGTGCATGGCAAACTGGAATGCCAGACAAGAAAGTAAAATTCTCTGTGCTAATGGTTCTGAGAACTTTGGTCATCCCTGGCTGCCCACTGACTTTATTAACCACTGTGAGCACAAATAAGCTTAAATTTTATCCAAAATGATTGTATATATAGTAGAAGTTGAATAAAAGGAAAATTCAGAATATAGAAGCAAAAAGACCTCTTCTCAAAATCTATACCTCCCTAATTTGATCAAAAACTATGATGGTTATACATTTCTTTGGAGTTTACAGTTGGAAATACAGAGATCTCTCCTAGCAGTACCATCGGTGAAACCTGCTCTCCAGATTGCCTGCTTTAACAGAGCAGTTTGGCCAGGGATCATCATTTGGCTTCCAGAAGCCATCACCATTCTTCATGTAAAAACATAACTTGTAAGAGCACAGAGTTTCCCTCAGGTCACTGGCTTGCAGGTAATGCCATTCCTGGTCACATGTTCAGATGAACACTTCCTTCCCCACTCTACAAAAGAAAATATGAAGGTTCAATCTTCCACAGAGAGTCAAGCTGGTATTACTGGTAGAAATAAAGTAAAAGTTTCTCCTTCTTTCCTTAAATGTATGAAAGTCAAGCTTCTGGACAGAGGATATCACTGAAGAATCAGGTTAGTGGAACTGCTATGCCACAAGAAGCTAAACAGCTGAACTTGGAGCAGTTGGTGGGTGAACCTTGGGGCAGGGGTGGCAGACAAACATGACTGTGACACTGTCTGGAGTGGTCATATGGCTCTCAAAAAGCCCTAACAGGCTTTGAATTTGGAAGGAACTCGTGCTCTAGCCAGTGATTTCTGAGAGTCCAAGCAAAGGGCTTGCATTTAATTCAAGTACAAAGACTAAATGACCTGAAGCTTTCTCTGTCAGGATGAAAGTAGGCGTGAAGGAGGTATCTGGGTGCTAACAGCACACCCAGAGTGCTTTGCAGGAATATGCTCCCTGAAGTCAAAGACTGCTCTTGGAACTAACACTAGAGCTTGCACTATCTACAGAAAAGGTGATCTTAAGGCACAATGCAGTGTCATTACCCAAAGATCAATATTGTTCAAAAAATTTTCAGCCAAACTTAGGAAAGCCTGCCCACTCCCACTGACAAAAGCATCTGGATAGCAGGATGTGCTTGGAATAGAATCTTTTACATGACAGTTCAGCTGGTGTACAAAAAAATTTACACCCTGGAAGGAGGAAGAAAATCAAATTCACATCATCATCATCAAGTCACAGCATCAACTCCTCTGTAGAGTTTTTTCCCCAGGGTTCTGACTTTATTTTTTCATGTCAAAATGTGATTTTTATCCTGCTGGCAAACATTTAATTTTCCAAAGACTAGAAACGACACTCATCATATTAGAAAATATTCAAAACAAAGCCTTTTAAAAAAGTAGAGAAAAGACTGTGTATGTAAGACAGCCAGCCCCAACAGCTCTGTGAGGCAGACAACATTCTCTGAGAATGCAAAATTTGGACCATGCAACCTTCCCTGGCCACGTCCAACAATCTCCACGAACATGTCTGTTTTGTTACAGAGCAGCCTGCCACTGGAAGGTTAGTTGGTATCCAGAGGCCTCCCTGTATTGTTCATATTGCATATGCAAGTCCCCTCCTTTGGCAGAATCTAACCTTTATTTTTTTCCACTCTTGAAAATAAAGCTTATGTCAAGAGGGCAAGGCCTGCAGTGTCATCTTCCTCCTCTCTGCCTACCATATGCAGAGCCTAGGGGAGCACAGGGAAGAGTCAAGGATTTGCCCTTACAATGAGAAGCACCATAAAAGCTACAAGGGCAGCCCCAAGGAAGCGCATGTGTTGTTACAAGTGCAATTTTGAGTCCATCTGCCTCAGCTCTTGCTCAGTGAAGCTACAAGGCCACCATTTAGTCTGTTTCTTTAAACAATCCATAGACATTAAACAGCAGCCTTGATGGCGTGTGAAAAGAAGGTACCAAGTAATGCAGAATTTATATAGGATGCCACACAGCTACCAAAAGAGCATTCAAGATACAGAGGAACATAAATTGCACAGCTGAAATCATCAAGCCATATTTTTAGCTGCAAACTTGTTAAACCCACATTCATATGCCTCCACCAAAATATTTCATTCTCTTTGATTAACAAATCTTTCTTAAATGAGGTTCAGTCCTACACAAATGTAAAATGGATGTGTGTTTTTTAAAGCACTGAAACTGATTTGCATTTCAGCACATCGATGTATCTATAGAGCTACTTTAATAAAAAGGCTCAGCTCTTTCAGATTATTTGGCCTACATGTTTGTTTTGCTGGTACATATAAAAATATCTTTAAAAATGAAGGCAAACCAGGGATCCATAGGTAATCTAAGGAGCACAACATTCATGCTTGTTTATATCTGTATTTTCAGCTAGTACATATCCATGATTTATTTGCAAACAAATTAATTAATGTTTCAGCAGCTGTTTGCAGCCAGTCTGTGATCTAGTTTAAACAGAGATGACACTTTTTTTTATTCCACAGGGGCAATTTCAAGTACTCATAGATTATATTCTTACTATCAGTCCAAATGATGAAAGAGTAGTGAATCCTGAAACAGCATAGCTGACTTTATAAGATCACTGTGCTTCCACATATCCAGTTATTCCCTAATGCCATCTTTCCTGTGTTATCTTTTAATTAAGGCTGCATAATGCCAGTTTATAAACAAATCTCTAAGTAAGATCAAAAACTGACATATTTTAAATGTTTTTCATTCTCTAGTTTGTGGTCTCCTGGGGGTGTTATTCTAAAATGTACATCCCTGTATGAAATTACTTTTTTATCACATTGTGTATAATGAAATGTTTGAATATTGTTCTGTAACCTGACAATGAACAAACAAATGAAAGAACAAATGCTGGGTAGCGTAAAAGATAAGCATAGTATACAGTAGGTAGATAACTGCAGAAAACATTACTATACTTTGTGATTTTCTCTTGTTAAAAAAAAAAAGAAAATTAAAGACAAAATCCCCAAAGCCTCACTAGGCTAAATTTCCTCCTTCTTCTTTGAACAGACTACACAGATTTTGTTGACTAATTGAGATCAATCCCAGTTGTAAATCGCCTTGCTATCCTACAGCTTTAATTAAGCTACCAGAGGGAGTTGTTTATCAATTAACACTTGTTACAAATTATTAGTAATTATATGGACTTTGCTTACACACTTCAGCCAGTAAAGACTAAGCCATACTTCCCTGTGATAGAAATTAATTCAGATATAGTGTATAATATTTTTCTTAGAAAAAAATCCCAATCAGCACAAAAACATATGGAAATTAGAATTGGCATAGGAAGACCTAAAGAATCCACAACTACTTTTAACTAAATGCAAGAAATTTTAACGTATCTTGTGCATAAATGTGGGCAATTACACTAAGTAAATTAAGTTAGTAAAACTTTTTAAAACAATGAAAGTGTTCTTTAATGGGTTGCATGAGTTTCCATTTTGAGTAACAAACATCTTAAATAAGGAACATTAGGTAAAAGTTGATAATATATTCAAACATTAAAGCTACCTATTGCTCTGTGCACTACATTCTGTGATAATTTTAATTGGCTTAATTGAGATGCACAAGTCTGATTAATGTTTAATTCCTTTATATTAAAAAAAGAAAGAGTCAAGTAGTTAGACATTTCTTCAATTATGTTAGATCTTTCTCGACTTCAAAGGAATGTTACAGTAGACAGCCAGATACTGGATGAACTGATTAAAGAATAAAGACTGCTCATTATAATCTAAGAGTACAAAATTGGTTTGTGTAGCCTTTGAAAGTTGAAATTAAGAGCTGTTGAGCTAAAACTCAAGCTACAGTAATTAACCCAATTTATAGCCGTCTTCACTTACCTGGTTGACTAAGATTAGTCATTTGAAATGATCCACTAGATTCTCTGGTTCATTTATTATTCATTCCATGACCAGTGAGATACAATTTCATCCTGATGAAACCTTCACTTATGAGACAAAGATTTAGTGCCTCTACTTAATTTGTTTTTAATTACTTAGGATAGAACCTTCCTCATTCACATTAGAGACTAATGACCTCTTCAAAAACTGCTGCAATGGGGGTTTTTTTGTTGTTTTTGGGGTTTTTTTTTCATTTTTTTAGTATGTAAGAAGTAAAAGATTACAAAATCTTTCAGAACAATACAAGTATTGCATTATAAAAATAAGTACATTACAGTAAATTTTATATCAGTATTACAGTTGCTCTTTGGTAATACAGTTTACTGTCAAGCAGAAAGGGCCAGTCTCTTCCTGTAGCTGTGTGGGTAACGCAAAACTGTTGGGCATGAAAGGCATAACTGAGCTTCTACTGTAATATTAGAGATGGAGGCATTGAAGTTTCTTTAAAGCTAGCCTGTATTGGCAGGAGTTTTAGAGTTTGTCTCTATTGGCAATAAACATTTAATCAATTGATTCTAAAAAAATCTGTCTTTTGACCAAAATAACAACTTGAGACACAACAGCACTGCACTTGACTGAAGACAGATTCACATAGGTCTCAATTACTTACCATCTGCAAACTTTCATAAACAGAAGAAAACAATCAAACAACTTCTATAATAACAAATGGGGTTATGAATAGAACTACAAGAATTACACTGCTATATTCACAGAATGGAGTCAAAAAAGCAAGTGGGTAGCCTGTTTTGCCAAATTAAATCAGCTGTGTTACAGAGTGTATCTGATCATCACGGTAATGATTTAATCAAGACTGTTCTACAGCTGGGCTTACATGGGAGCCCTACATCCAGCAACAGGCATATGAACTAAATGAAAACACTCCCC
This sequence comes from Myiozetetes cayanensis, assembly GCF_022539395.1. NCBI lineage: Eukaryota > Metazoa > Chordata > Aves > Passeriformes > Tyrannidae > Myiozetetes > Myiozetetes cayanensis. Next base: position 15,738,073 of record NW_026086826.1, on the reverse strand, counting down.
TAACTAACCAATTCAAAGTTCGGCAAAACTAAAAACGATAGTTGAGGAAAAGAAGCTTTTCAAATGGAAGCAATAGAGTGGCCAAGTGCATGCTGGAATGCAATGCCGGAAACCTTTGTATATACTATTTTTTGAAAATTCCTATTAACTGTAACTTTTGACAATACCTACTAACTGTAAATGAACATGAAAAGAGAAATTATCAGATGTTGCTATCATCTGATGAAAACTCTCAGAGTTCAAGTGACGCTAGATGGGGTAAAGATAATCTTCGCATCCTTAGAAGATGTGCCCAGCAGTTCGTAGCTTCATACTAGTACTTAGTTACATTCCAGTTTTAATTGTAGAGAAGTGTTGCCTTGCAATTATCTATTCACCATAGGCAAGAGGGATTTTGTCTATTCTCCTTTTCCATACTAAACCAGAAGCTATTGTTCATAGACCGAAGTGGCCTCTTTATAAGGTCCCTTTCTCTGCACTATCAGATTTACAGATAATTAAGAAAAAGTAAATGCAAAAAATTACAGCATCAAACCTGTAACCTTCTATCCCATCATTACAAATACTTAATCAATTTTGTACAGAAATGCAAAAGCCAGGTAACATAAGTCTGAAAAAGAAGGCTACCTTCATTTCTGAATTAAAATGAATCAGTACTGAGGCAGACTGACAGCCTCAAATCTCAACTATTGTAACAAAAATGCTACAGGACATAACTACTTAAACAAGATGATGTCTACAACAGAGCGAGAAGGAAATATTTTTGACAGACAAATTATCTCAGGTAAGGTTTCTCCAACCTCTGGAAAAAAATAGGTTGAAAATTACTAGAAAATTCCTAGAACCTCATGTTGCCTGCAGCAATCTGTGGCAGAACTGAACAAGGAAATCAGCACAATAGGAACTAGATGTTTTTGCTGGAACAGTGTTCACCATACAACTGCATGCCACTTGAATCTTTGCCTGCAAAGTCCCACAGCCACCCATTCAAGTTTCTGCTGCCTCTCACAGCAACAAAAGATATCACCTAAGACACAATTCCACAGTGCAATGTTATGATGGCATCCACTTTTTCTGGTATCAGAGAAAATGTGCTCATTTTCTCCCTATTTAGAGCTCTTCTCACACGTTAGGATAACCTGAGATTTCCTGCACTCTTCAATAACACTGCTATTTCAGCCCCTCACTTGGGAGACTCTCCCCAAGCTCCCTGTATCGACTGATACTTTACGGATATAAAAGTAGTGGTCAGGTGGTAACCTGGAACAGAAAGACTTCTCTTAGTCAGTTATGCTTTAACCCTGCACTGTGCAGTTCTGCAAATGGAAGCCAGGAAGGCTCCAAAAACCTTTTACCCTAATGCTCTTCCTACATATGCAATAAAAACATTCTTCTATACATTTTAATGACATGTTCCTATAGCATTAATAGTGTCTTATTAAATTACACGATAATGGCAGGGTTTACATTTTTCCATAATAATCTTCTTTCTCACATGAAAGATACCATCATTTATCCTAGAGGCAGCTACATTTTATTGAGGGGTAATACCAAATGCAGTAATTTTTAAAGCACTGCGTATCCCTTGGAAAGTAAGATACTATTTGATAAGTTCATCAGCATCTGCCCTTATTTTGTCACTGCCTGATCTGCCAAATTACATGTTGCAGGAATGAAAGGAGCAGACAAACTCACACCACCTTCCCACCTATTTTGTATGTTCAGCAGATAATGGAAAGCTCTTATAGCCTTAGGAATGCTCACCTGAACACACGGCAGAGAACAAGCAGCCTAGGTTCCGGGTTCTGCTCTCACCCACCCGCGGCAGAGAGCTCTAGCAGATTTCACATCTAATTGTGAAGTTTCTTTATCTGCTCAAAAATGTTCCTGAACTACAGAGTACCTTTGAATTTTCATTGTTGGCTGAATCTGACAAAACTCTTGGTATCATATCTTTCTCTCACTCATCTTGAGCAGATCTTGTTAGTGCAGATTAGAAGTTGTTAAAGATTAATTCTTAAAGCATCCTCAAGCTTTCTTTTCCAACAAAGGAAACATCAATTATAGGCTCACACATAAACTTTGCCCCTATCTTGAATACTTGCTGCCCTTTATAAATCTTAGATTTCTTCCCCTTGTGTGTGTTCAAAGGAGAGATTTTATTGCCTCCAGGGGTTGTTAAACTGATTGCAATACCACGTATTTAGAGCAGTTCAGTGGGAATTAAGCTGGTTCAATGCTGTCAGACCTAGAATATAGCTGTCAAATAGCATTACAAGTAAAACACCCTTGATAAGAAATAATGACCAAATGTCAATCTGTTTTTTACCAGCAGCACTACAGACATAGCCTTGCCAATGAAAAATGCAGTATTTTGCACATTATAGTAGCTACGCTTTTGTGATGCCACACAGTAAAGGGTGTTTCACTCTTTCAATTTAGCTTATTTTTAGATGATATGATTTGATCAAAAAAATATGTGTCTTGGACATGCCCTTGCTTCAAAGCAGCAATTCTTAAAGTCTGGCTTTTACCCTCTTCACACTTTTCTGTTAAAAAAAAAAGCACAAAACAATAACAGCAAAAAAAAATTACACATTAAAAATTCATTAATCATATTTCCTAAATGTTAGCCATGCAGAAATTAAAACAGCTTAGAGCTGCTTGCTCTTACAGCACAAAAGTTCATTTTTCAAATATCTGTAGCTTCACATTACAATGGAACCCATTAGCTAATGTTATTTTTCTGATTTATGGATTGTTGGTTTTTAATGACTGCATTATGCACAAAATTACCACATTTCTTATGATTTTTTTTGCAGATCCAAATATTTGTCGCTTATATGAAGAATTAACATGCAATAAATATTTCAAATACTCACTGTTCCTAATCCAATACTTAAATAGTTCCTACTCCAATACAGCATTTACAAACCTGTATTCATTTTTGATAACGCTAAAGACTTATTTGAAATTGTTCTCAGACAACGAGACATTAAAACCTAAAATAGAACCATTGCCAAGACACAACTTATTTATCCAGACAGGATGGAGTTCAAAGCAACATGTCTGAAAATTTGGTTTAGATAAAGCAGGAGATATTTCAAAATACCTGCAATAATTTGGGATCACAGTTTCAGCCAGAATAAACACTTCAAGATTTTGTCTGGGAGAGAAGTAAGAGGAATGATATACAGAAGAAGGACAAGGAAAATCTAATGCAACGTCCTTCAAAAAGACATTTTAAAGCTAAGTACAGCATAGAGTTCCCCAGGAGTCACTGATGAATGAACAGAGGGAAAACAAAACACGATGCAAACTCCAAAGCACAACAAAACTAAGAATGTGAAAGCCAAATTGTGCTTTCCATGGCACTCAAAGAGGGCACCTGTTGACAAAGTGAAAGTCCCAGCACATATAAATATTAATTAATAAAATTAATAAAATTAATGCAAAATGTTTAAAACAATACTAGTACTTTGTCAGAAACCTCCCAAAAATAATAATAATAATAATAATAAATCTTAAAAAATCAAGTTCTTATATATCTGCTGTCAGTCAATCTACATGGTATGAAAGTTAACTCTGAAATGAGCCAGAACATTTGAATAGAGGTCCGGGGTTTGTTTGGGGGTTTGGGGTTTTTTTGCAGATATATTTAAGAACAGGAAGCAAGTCCAGTAAAGTGTGACTGTTGTCAGCTTCTGACTCTGATCTTTCTTATCAGTCCAGGGCTTTGAGCTCAAACTCACTACATATTCATTGTACAGTAACAAGCAATACTAGTACCATGCAGCAGTACTAGCTAAACAGTATAACAGCATAATCACTCTAAAAGATAATATATAATAATAATAATAATAATGGCCAGTCTTCGCGAGCGAAGATCCGGGGAAGGTCTTTACACCTTCCAGCCTGCGCATTGGATTTTTTAGGTGAGACACAGTGTGCGCGGAACTGAGCCCACCCTTTAATCCTAAGGTTCATCTGCCGGGGCCAAGCGAGCTTGGACAATGGCAGAGAGGTCCTTAGGACGTAGGTGGGTTGCCTTTAAGGGCTAACGAGCCCCACCTGCCCGGGAGTGGCCCTGACCGGGAATCGAACCCGGGTCTCCGCGGTGATAGCGCGGCGCCTTTACCACTAGACCACCAGGGGCTCTAAAAGATAATATATATGTTCTAACTATTTAACAACATAAATTCTACTTTCTGCATTAATGATCAACATTCATTATTAATGGCTAAAGTACTGCATGGGGTATTCCTTTTGGGTGAATTCATGAGAATTAACTTCCACTTGCAGTTTAATGTTTTTCCTGTTCCTCCTGTGAAATGTTTACAGCTCACACAGTGATGCTGGAGGAGTAACTGATTTCAAACTCAGTGCCATCGTTTCATAAATGCACTGAAGGAATCACAGGGGAATAAAGTGTCACCGCTGAGTAATATGAATAATTTCACATTGTGAGATAAATGAGGTAAAGATGGGGCATTTATCCAAAAATCAATCCAGAGCCACATGCAATGATTCCCTTTCATTTATTCTTCTTAAGTGAAGTGGGAGATATCTGTAGGTGATGTCATTTGGTTTCCAATTATACAATTCAGCATGCAGTCTGTAATTATAGATTTTGGCACAAACCAGCACAAGTTTCTCACTATGATTTTAAAAAGCCATCCTTTAATTGGTCTTGTAAATAATTTTTTCCTTTATTGCAGCTATTTCACAACCAGTTAAGTTGTACTGCAGGCAACGCTTTTACATTTATTTGTATTTTAGTAAATACTTCAATTGAAAATTTTATATTAATTTTGAATCAGAAGAGTATGAAACAATGCATCAAACTGACAGTCATTATTTATCTGAGAAAAACCACTTCAATAAAAAATGGTTTGAACTTTACTTAAAAAAATAGAACTTTGCTGCCCTCTACCTGTCAATTCCCAGATTGTGGGAGAAGATAGAAAAATAAGAATTATGTCCAAATCCCAGACTTTTCTCAGAATTCTAAAAGGAGGTCAGAATTTAGCTACAACTACAGGATCTGTCTTGACCAAAGTAGAGAATCAAAGTCACAATTATTGTCCCCATTTATTGAGTTTAAATGAGGGAGCATCCAGAAAATATCTCCAGTGAGGGAGACTAAGGTCATAAAGCTACAGCACCCTTGCTATGGGCAGGGACACCTTCTAACACAATAGGTTGCCCAAAGGCCCATCCAGTCTGGCCTGAACTCTTCCTTGGATGGGGCATCCAAAGCTTCTCTGGGCAAGCCATTCCAGTGCCTCACCACCCTCACAGGAAAGAATTGCTTCCTAATATCCAGTCTAAACCTACCTCTTTTCAGTTTAAAGCCATCCCCCCCTTGTTCCATCACTACCTGACTTTGTAAAAAGTTCCCCTTCAGCTCTATTGGTGCCCCTTTAAGGTTAGAAGGTGTTCTAAGGTCTCCCCAGAGCCTTCTCTTCTCCAGACTACAACTACAATTCTCTCCCCTGTCTGCATAGGAGGTTGCTCATTGCCTGCAAACAGATTCATCCCAACAGATCCACGTCTTATGTTGGGGATCCCAGACCTGGACACAGTACTCCATCACAGCAGAGTAGAGGGGGAGAGTCACACTCCTTTCGAGTGCAGCCCACGATTGGCTTTCTGGGCTGTGAGCGCACACTGCGAGTCACGTTGAGCTTCCTGTCAATCAACACCTCCTTCCTCCTGTGTTAGTGCTTGAGATTGCCCTGACTCAGGTGCAGGACCTTGCACTTGGCTGTGTTGAATTCCATGAGGTTCACACAGACCCACCTCTCAAGCCTGCCCAGGTCCCTCCTGTGGCCTCCCTTCCCTCCGGCGCATTGGCCACACCACACAGCTCGGTGACACCGTCAAACTGGCTCAGGGTGCACTCCATCCCACTGTCCACCTGCTGACAAAAATGTTCAACAGCCAGTCCTGATACCGACCCCTGAGGAACACCACCTGTCATTGGTCTCCAGCTGGACACCAAACTGTTGACCACAACTCTTTGAGTGTGACCACTCAAAGTGTGACCTTGTCCACTGAGTAGTCCATCCATTAATTTAATGCCTCCCCAGTTTAGAGACAAGAATGTTGCGTGGGGCAGTGCCAAATGCTTTGCACAAGTCCAGGTAGATGACATCATCGCTCTTTGCTCACCCATCAACACTGTAACTCTATCATAGAAGGCTCAAAATTCGTCAGGTATGATTTTCCCAATGGTTCCTTAGTGGAGCCATTTTGGCTGTCTCCAATCACCTAATCTTCCACATGATTTTGCACAGTTTCCAGGAGGATCTGCTCCATGATCCTTCCAGGCACTGATGAGACTGACTGGCCTGTCATGTTATAAATGCTACATGAATGCTATAAAACTATTTGGGACATACGAGAAAAACCAACCACCAACCAGCTTATGATTAAACATGGAGAGCCATGGAAAGTACCACTGAAAGAATGATTGCTAAATGCTTTTAATTATATTCAGCTGTAAGACACACTGTCCCAAAATCACTTATTTAATCATCCATTACCGAGGCTACCAGCATGTTTCCCTCAGCCAAAGAAACTCCGTTTCAGTGCATGAAGGACAACAATGTTTCTACCTCTGTTTTCTCTCACAGTCCCTTTCCTTTTATAGGCTGTATTCCTCAAGAATTCTAGGTTTGTTTTGCTTCTTTATAAAAGGCAAGACCTGCAAAAGAAAGCAGGAATCAGTCTGTTTCATCAGTTTTTCTTTCTGCTGCACTAAAAAGTGCTGAACATCTATGACTGAAAACACCGAAACAAAAGAAAACCTCTCTTCTTCATTACTCTCCTTCTTTCATGAGAAAAGTAAGTTGCATTTGTGCTAAACACTCGTGACCAGAGAATTAAGACAATCATTATTGCACTCAAACACTGTTAATTTAGATACCAACATTTTTACTCTCCCCTTTTAAATCTGCACTTTGTTCACTGGTTTCTCTTATTACCCACTTAATTAAAACACTAGAAAAAAAACCCCTCCTCTTCGAATCCCCAGTGGTAAGACCTTCCAATAAATATTTCCCATGTCCCCAGCTGGTTCTATGAAAGAGGGAGACTGATACAATGTCCTTAATAGCACAACAGTTAAAAACAAATATAATAAATCAACATTTGCTTATATGAAACTAAAAGCTAAGGAGACACTTTCCACCCCCTGCCACCTCACCTTTTGATAACTGAAGCCATCAGCCAAAAGTAGGCAAACATGGAATACAATGAATATCCACTGCATTTTAGTGAAATCCTAAATTAAGACAGATCACTCAGGCTACATGTATTGCACACTACAGCACACCAGGTCAAACATCCAGAGTATTTCATTAACTTTAAAACATAATGAAGTGTTTGCATCTAGGAGTATAAATGCACAGGCTAGATCCACTTTGTTAATTCTACTCTCTGAAAGCCAGTATGAAGTAAAACAAAGTGAGCATACCTTTTTAGACATGCTCTTGATTTACCCCAGAGAAAAGCCCTTCTTCACACAGAAAGAGACCCCATCGGTCGTTGTTCCAACATGTTTTATTCCAGCAATATTAGCAGCCTTTCAGATCTGGCTGTTACTAAAATCAAGGAATCGGGATGGAGAGAAAAAGTTACTTTTTGTTAGGGTTAATGGCAAAACTTCTGAGACAGCACTTGTTCTGTAAAGCTTGTAAAGACATGAGAAGAGCATGTACCATCCAGAGTGAGAGGGAGTGAAAAGGCCTTCTCTCGGTCATAGTCAAGGTTCCACTCCCTGACAAAGCTAACAAATCAACACTGATCATCTCAGGATTACACCAGGCTCTGCTGTCTACCACCGCAGAGGATAAAAAGCCTCCAAGTTCACTTGGGATCTCATTTTATTAACCACACTGCTGCACAGAAACTACACCAGTGGGCTCTATTATAAAGTCTAAAGACAGATAGCCAGACAGACTCAGCAATTCAGACTTTGTTGGGGTTTCTTTTTAATCTGGAGTTTGTTTTAAAGAACAACAAAATAACTCATTTTTTGTGAACTTCCCAGAAAAAAAAGAAAAAAAAAAAAAGGGCAAGTCTTTCAAAAGGACCTGAAAACCTGATAAGCTTCAAATGAGAAAAATAATGACTTTTTAAATGGAAACCATGGAGATCTACTTTGGAAATACAAGGACTAAAACACTGAGGAAGCACTTGAAAAAGGAATTAAATTTTGCTTATGAAACAGGAATTAAATGAAAGCATCTTCTTCAAGAAAAGAACACAAAGGTCCTGGGGTTATTAAGTCACAGTAGCAACAAAAACATGTGATTCTGTGGCAGACTCTCTCTCTTGGAATCTAAAAAAATTTTCAGCTGCTTTACTAACTTTTATAATTTCCTTATCCAAGTGAGAAGATTAACCATTACCAAACGAATTTCCACAAGACATCAGAAGTCTGTGCAAGAGCTAAATGCAAGCAGAGAACTCCCAACTCTTAGTTACTTCTAAAGCAATGCTTCAGTGTCCCACCAGCACTCATTCAAAAACGTTTTTGGTGTTTGGTTTGGGGATTTCTTGTTTGGTTCAAGCGGTTTCTTGTTTGGTTTTTTTAACTACCAGCACTCCCAAAAAGCAGCCAAACAAATAAGAAACTAGAAGGACCACAACAAAAACTCTTTGAAACAACCTGTTCCCCACCCATAAAAGCTCTTGAAATTCAGAGGTCAAAGGAAATTCAGAGGTCAATCTATGACTTTAAGAAAGTAGCTTATCTCCACTGATAGAATTGGAGCAACCTGAAGTCTCTTCTCCTATGAATGGTTTTCTGTTTTCTGACCCACTCAGAGGAAAGGAACAAGAAATTTTATGGGGACAGTTAAGGATTTTATAATAATATCATCACAACTGTACTCCCATCATGCAAGTTAAACAAACTAAAAGTAGAAATGTAATACTGCTATTCTTGTTCTGCATTTTGAGTGTCTTAAGTCATTTAAAATCTCGGGCGCTTTAGTTTTGAAATATGAAAGATAAATTTACACAGATCTAACTTCAGTGTAAGTGTTCAGTATCATGCATCTGGATTTAAATACAGTTGCTACTATAAATATATAGTAAAAACATATAAAAAAGGAGTTCTTTCAACATACAGACAAGACTTCTCAGTCTGTCCATACTTACGATTCCAGCAATATTTATCACTGATTCAAAGGCAGAAATAGTGAACGAACAACTGGGAGGGAAGAAGAAGAAATTAGCCCCCTATAAAATATCCTTACCGCTTTGATGAAAAATTAGAGACCATGTGTTGAAAAACCAATGTGATAGGGGAAGGAGGAATCAAGAGAGGCAAAGGAGAAAATAAGTCATTCTTGATTTACAATATTGACGTCAACCTAAGAAACAACATTTGTTTAACACAAATAATATGTAGAAAGAAAAATTATCACAACTGGGTACCCTGGCACATTATGGTATCTTCTGCAGGCTTGAATCATAAAAGATTCTGACTAGAGCAAAAGACATTGAGAGAGCAAAAGAGAAAATTAAAAGATAATATACTAACAAATATGTAGGATTTAGCTGCCTCTGATTTTGACATGTTCCCTCAGCTTACTTCCATGGAAATTAAATAAATATTTATTATATGGATGAAAATAAGTAAAGGCTTCAGCATCCAGAAAAACAGCAGGCAAAATTCACATTCTTAGAGCCACAACTTCTGTAAAGCAGGAAGTTGGTCACTTTTTGTTTGAAATAAAGCACCAAAAAAATCCCACTGCATTTAAAACCTCCCATGCTGTCATCTTCTACATTTGATATATCTCATTTTGAAATATTTTTTTACTTTCTTGAAAACCATTTTCAACCATAAAGAAAAACGTTTCAAAAACTGTTGAACTAGTTTATGTCTTTGTGAGCATTTTTTGTAAGAAACAAAATTAAAATCTGATTTTTTGAAAAATCTTTGAAATGGAAGCAACCTAATTCTCTTCACTGAAGGTCTTTCCTTATTTTGGCCGTATTTAATGTCCAAAAAATCATGTTGCCATGAACCTCGAGATAAAGTGAACCTCTTGAGAGCAGCAAGGAGAAATCAAATACAAGTTAATGTTGATGTAAAGTTCATGTTAGCTAACCAAGACTACATTAATTACATCATACATTTACATAAATATTGTAAACTACTAATGTCCATCTTCTCAAGAAGCACAGTGCTTGGCTCTCACGTAAAAGTAATTAGGAAACCACAGTGCTTTCGCACAGAACTTTGAGTGCTCGTAACACTGTTTCTTGTACATGTTCTCACATTCACAAGGACTTTGTCCCTACCAAGTGTTGCTGCAATTAAGTAAGACTAAAGAGATAATGACTATTTTACATTTACTTTCAGAGCTTGAGATATCCTTTATTTAGATCATCTGAAAACAGACACTATCTCAGCTCAAATAGCCTACTGCAGTTTAATTATATTTAACTCAGTATAAATCCAAGTTTATTATGGATGAATTCATATGCATTGATATTTAACCTGGGAAACTGAATCCCTTGTTTAAAGTAAAGGTTTAAACAGAATTTTCCCTCAGCCTTCTTGAATTTCTATCTGAGGAAGGACACGTTAAGGGCTAGAAATGTAGAGCTATCTTTACAAAGGAGACCGAAATACAAGTAAAATATGACTTTCATTGTTTGTTCTCTGTAAGCTATTCTTATTCCTTCTAACAGACCCGTGGCACATCACCTTCTTGGAGGAGTTCAAGAGAAGACTTATCAGTTCTTAAAAATATGCACAAGATAGTAACAGGTCACTACAGATGAAAAACAAAATAATAAAAGATTACATCTTTTCTTTATGGATTAGCTTTCACAGAGCAGGTATGGAATTGTATTTCTCTAATATCAGAAGAACCATCAGTTTTCTAAGAGTAGAACTGATGAGGTGTCCAACACAAACTTACTAAAACAGGCTGGGTGCTGCCCTGGCTGTCACTGGCCTTGAAGCACAGGGGCCTTCGCACAGAGCAAACCACTTCTACCAAACATGTGACTACTTTCCATATGCTGAATATATTTTTCTGGCAAATAGCAAATCACTAAACTGAAGCAGTTTAATCTCCTCTAAAGCTGCAGCAGAAAATAAAATTCATCTGACAATTCTGTCAGCATTAAAGCTGCTTGGATAAACCAAGTGTAATCAAAGACTGATACCATGTGCGTAACACCTTGCATTTAAAAATAGCCCTTTACACTTCAGTAATCTCAATGTTTAAGCAGATGATGGAGGTTTATGAGAAAATGAGTACTAGCTTTCAAGCAGATCTGTTCTAAATAATTTATAGTTAAAATACATGTCAATGCTGCTACACAGACATGAAAGCTGCAAAAATCATATAGGTGAAGTGAATACAGCCAGAGATTACAAAGAGGTTGCAACGGCTGTAGGGCAGGGATCATCTTCTGTTTCTACTCTAAAATGCCTGCCAGGCTTTTAGGTGGTGTGAAAACAGAGTATAAAGTAACATTTTCATGAGGCATATGTAGCATAAAGGTCAATCAATCACATTTTTCAAAGTATGTCTCTCTTTGTTACAACATGAATGTTGCTGTTTCACAAGAGTATTTAAAAACAGCTGTTATTTCAAAAAGTCAGTGCTGTATTCTCATCAAACCAATAAAATACCCAGGAAATCCCTGGAATTAGAAAACCTATACAGCTGTCCTCCTTACCTCTTATCCATGTGACATAGAAATGCAGATTGTGACTGCATTGTGCAGATCTGAGCAGTGAATGAAGCCTTACAAGGTGCTTAGATTGAGTCTATTTCTTCTCACTTAAAGTTACATTATGCTAGACTTAAGGCATGGTTTATTTACATGCATTCAATCTCTAGTGGGAGTTTATATACTGTGCACTGGATAATTCTCTAAGTGAACAACAGTCCAGCATCAAGAAGAGTTTCATACAGAATACAAATAGAAAGCATTAGACAACTACCTCCCAGGGACAGTGAGTTCCCCAGGCTTACGTTGGGGATGAGGATTGGTCGATCTGTTCACCCTCCGGGGCTGTCTGGAATTATAGATCAGGGACCTTATTGTCATACCCCAGCTGCTGCACAAAGCCACTAGAAGAAAGGAGATTTACGAGTATTTCAGCAGCACTGAACAAGGGATACAGAAGCTATACAACTGGGAGTACAGTGGCTCTAAATCTGTAGGCATTATGCAAAAAGAAAATGCGGAGTTCGGCATCAAGGGAGCTCTCCCAGAGCAATAGGACATCTTTGTAAATTCTCTAAAGAATAAATTTAACAGTTATTAAAGAACAACACCCTGTTATTGCAGTCACTGAACTTTACAACACAAGGAAAGATGCAAGGGATTTTCAGAAAGACATCTGTCATTTAACAGTGACAGTGACCTCAGCACTGACAAGCAATTCAAATCCCCAGTGATGGAAACAAATTAACCCCTTGGTACACAGTGGGTTGAAAACTCCAGCATTAGGACTGCTGTGCACTGTTAACAGTAATAGGCTGCACAAGGTTTTACCTTCAGATAAGCAATAGATAGAATTAGGTATATTCTTTAAATTATAATTTCTGTACATAAAAAAAAAAAAACAACCTGACATTATTTAACAACATGCTACTGACAGACTTAAAATCACAGAATCATTTAGATTGGAAAAGACCTTTAAGACCATTGAGTCCAACCGTTCCAAAGCTTGACAAACCTTTCAGTGAAGAATTTTTTCCTAATATCCAATCTAAACCTTCCCTGATGCAGCTTTAGGTTGTTTCCTCCTGTCCTATTGCTTGTTACCCAAGAGAAGAGATCGATACCCACGACTTCTTTCAGGTAGTTGTAGAGTGATAAGGTTCCCTTCAAGTCTCCTTTTTTCCAGACTAAACACCTCAGATCCCTCAGTTGCTCCCTGTAAGACTTGTGCTCCAGACACTTCACCAGCTCCACTGAGCTTCTTTGGAACTGCTGCAACACTGACCTGCAATCTGACCTGACCTCAACTCCTGGATGTAGTTCTAAGGAAATTCAGGGAGAAATACAAAATCTGACCGTGTGTTCCAGACACTCAGCAGATGTCTGCAGGGCAACAAGATGGACAGCCATAGAGATTACTCCATTACTACCCAATGACTCTAGTAGTCCCCATGATATCTATGGAGAGTAGGACCAGATAAGACACTCTAATGAGTAATACCGTAAGACATTCAGCACTGCTTGACTCCAACTCTGATGTTAAGACAACTGTAAATTGTCCACTCCCATAGGAGTACTAGCTAAGCAGCTTATCTTAGCTATGTTCTAAGAAATTCAAACAGGCTCCAAAGTGTTTCAGTCATATCAGTGCGGAAAGAGGAAGACTGATTTACAGGTACAGGTATTTGAAGGTAGTTTAATGATCGATGGTTTAATAATACAGCAACCTTACAGACTGAGAACAAAAGAAAAAAAAAAGGATGAGGACCACATTGTTATTTGTTATTAGCTGGTGATGAAGGACATCTGTCTTATAACTTGTTTGAAGTGAGAAGACTGAAACAGGTTGTACATTAACCAAAATGTTCTTCTTTAAATGGGGCACATCGACACTTGCGGTTCTTTTCCTAAGTCAATACAGCTGTTCAGCTCTTAAAATTCTTTGACAAATATTCACTTAAATACATGGTAGACTGTGCTTATTCACAGTATATGCATTTCTACTGCCACCATATTATCCATCCTTAGCCTTTTTGGTGACTCCCAAAAGCTCCCAACACTCTTGACTTACCTTCACAGCTTTGGATATATAAAGAACTCTAAAAAATCAGTAGCAGATTGGAATACGTATTACAGAGTCCACAAGAAAGACGTCCAGGGTAAACAGGAATGAAGATGGTTAAGTCTCCATAAAAAGAACAGGCACATTTGGTGTAAATACTCAAATGTTTCACCTGCAGGGGACCAAAAAGGTAAGCAGGTTATTTATTCCCTGTTCTCCCACAACATTTGGTAATCTTCAACCATGGGAAAAAAAAGATCCAAACCCACCAAAAAAACCCAACCACATTTCTGCATACAGGAAGGACTTCGTTTGAAATCAGAATCACAGGGGGTTGTGGGGCCTTCTTAAGAAGTCTTCTCTTTTGCTTTTGCCTCAGCAGATTTTGATGCTCAAATTTACCCTCTGGGTATTTATTCCTTTTCCTGTCGACATCAGCTTTGAAGTGCCAAAGAATGGGATGAGGAAAGCTTCGATTTGGAGAATAAGATCAGAAACTCTTCTGTATTACATGTTAGACTTCAGTCTATACACAATTTTACTTACACAGAAGTGCTCATTATTGTTCATTGGTTAACTGTACTTTAAACCAGTCAAAACTGTTTAAAGACAGCTGAATTGAGCTGTAGGACTTATTTTAAAAGAAGTACAAGACTGTAAGCCTAAAAACTTGACACAAGTTTAGAAATCAATTTAAAAACTAATTAAACAGATGATATGTTATTCATTTTTATACTTAACTAAGAATAAATCTTCACTGCTAACAAACTGGACATAAAATTTTTATCCTCTCACATGAGAGGAACTTCATTGCAGGCTTTAGACTCAAAAGTATGTGGGACTTACCAAGTCTTTCCTTGTTGTAAGATGGGAGGAAGACTCCAGGAGAGATCCAACTCTTTGATGGCTATGGGCATTCCTTACAATAAAGGTTCTCCCTACAATCTTAAAAGCTGAGTGGGTAAGGACTTCAGTTAGTGGAAGGATAACCAGCTGAAGAAAAGTTCTGGATCCTTTATTTTAGGGCTACTTAAAAGACATTCTAGCAGCTGAAAAAAACATTTAAAGCAAAGCTTAATTTTTTTGTAAAAGTCTTATGACAGATGACAGCAAGAAAATGTAAAGCTACTATTCTGCAAGCTAAAAACTCATTTAATTCTTAACTATAAGCAATACAGGAAAAGCCAAAGCAAGAGAACCTATAGGCTTCTTTCAATCCTTCACACAGCATGAAAACAAGGCAAGTTTTGCACAGGTGTGATGCTGATTATTCTACAATTATACTGTGTAGCAAAGAATAATTGTATGTAAAAGCCCAGTGCATAGGAGTACACATATAGGGCAGTCATTCACTATGTGTAAGTTGCAAGGATTAGTGCCCATATTACTGTATTGGTTACCTTGCAGGTTCAACCCCAAATAAAACAAAAAACACAAACAAAACCCCACATATTTCTCAACATTTCTCAGAGCAAAAAGACTTGAGTTCTAGCTCCAAAAAGAGGTAGTTAGAATGTGAGTTGCATGTATTCTTCAGCACAACTATAAACCAAGAACACCATTCAATACTATAGAAGATTAAAAACGCATTGGGATGTTTCCAACAGAAATAAAAACAGCATTAGTGTCATTGTGCAAGTCAAATACTGCAATTCTTCTGCAAAGTAAATTCTCACCTGAAACATTCCATGCAGTTTTGACTACTCAGGTCAGAGGTACCACACCTTCTCTGTCGATTCCACTCAAGACACTAAAAAGTTATGTTATGCAGCCCATGCACTGAAACAGGATTAGGAAAAGATCTTGCCTGGAACATAAGGAAGCCTTCTTTATTCCCAAAAGATGTTTTTAAACATCCTGAAATACTTTTCACTCAAAGTCACTTTACCATCTGCAAAATCTTTTCAACCCTCTCAATACTGCTTCCAGCTTAAGATCTACCTGCCTAAACTTCATCCAACTGCTTTTCCCTACATCAACTGATGCTCCAAGAAACACCATTAGTAACCAGTTATCATCTGGAGTGTGAAGCATCAACAATTACATTTTAAGTCCAGTTTTTCACTCATCTTTCATTTAAAGTGGTGTTTAGGGATGGGGGATACAAACATGCTCCCAAATTTTTTGTGGTTTTATAAACTGTTATCACTTGGTGTACTCAGCATTCCAAGGTTATTTAGAAAATCATCTAGGGAAGGCATATGCTACTGCAACAAACACTTATAGAGAGTGAGGCAGTTGAGCAGGGATGTGTAAATCAGCAGGCACCTTTCTCCAGACCTGCATAAAACCGTAGTCTTTATTTCCGAGATTCTGAAACAAACAAATGTTGGAACGAGGGTGTCTCTGTGCGTGTCTTACCAATGGTGTCATCTGAACAGGTAGCCATCACTCCCTCTCAAATTATGTCCATACTTCACTCATCTAGGAAAACTAATTTCATAAAACATTAGCTATAAAAGGGACCCAGGGACTCCATTAGAAGTTCCTTCTAAACCTATGGAAAAGGGTAATTTTGTCCATTATAACCAGCAGTTGTTC
Source organism: Myiozetetes cayanensis (assembly GCF_022539395.1). Taxonomy (NCBI): domain Eukaryota; kingdom Metazoa; phylum Chordata; class Aves; order Passeriformes; family Tyrannidae; genus Myiozetetes; species Myiozetetes cayanensis. Next base: position 15,721,758 of record NW_026086826.1, on the reverse strand, counting down.
CCTCCACCCCCAAAATCTGTCATCCAAGTATAAGCTATCATTTAACACATTTTATACATGAGAACTGTTACTATAAAAAAGTAGTAAATTACATGTTTTAGGTATCAGTCAAATCATGAATGCTTTGAATTCAAAGATCCTGAAGCCACCATGGATAACATGACTGCAGCAAGGGAAATAAAAGTACTGAGATCCTAAGTAGAAGGGTTTATCTCAGCTGAGTAGAAGCAACTTAATTCTCTCTAACTAATAAAGGAGCCATAGACAAAGAGAAAAAAACTCACCAATTGCAGAAATTTGGGCAGCATCTCAATTCTCTTAACTACTGCAAACAAGTTCTCATGCTAAAGCTCTTTCCAATTTCTAGAACACCGATACACTTCCTGCTAACTTGTCTGGGAAGACATTATAAGATGCACCTTTCTCTTGTAAGGCAAGAGACCTACAAGTAGAACACAAATAGCTGAGTGACCAGCTTGTAAGGCAGAAGGGGAGATTACACCTTAAAAGTAATGCAAAACTCAATCTCAATCCTAGCCTTAAGACTGAGAACAGGAGAATGAGTACTTAAGAGATCTAGCGAGCATTTTGTTATTATAAGCTTACATAGCTAAAAGAGATACTGTTCAAACAGCTGCAGGCCTAACGCATCTTTCAACCAACCCATGCGGCTTCTGGTTCCAAGCTGACACTTACAGGCACAACAATGTAGCCTACATCATGCTGATTTTATAAAACATAAATAAAAACCATAATGCCAGAAACAGAAGGTCAAGACACCAAACTCAGCTCCCTCTCTTTTCCTCATGATGTTGTATTTTCTACTCTCCAAGTTACACTAAAAGGCAACAGATAAATGACTGCAATGCACAGCATTCTTCAGAGTTGATTGCTATTAGGCTGTTAGGTGGCCTAATATCTAAATCAAGTACTCCCCCACAATACTTGCAAACTTCCCCCAGTTGTAAAATTCATCACTGAAAAAGCAAATCGGTTTGCAGGTGAGGTTAGAAATACTGTAATACCACCTCACACAGTGATGACTATGAATTAACGGAAGGGCTCTCCAAGAGAAATGTGCAACATTACATGTATGATGAGATTTTAAAAAAAAAAGTCCCCAGAAGGACCACCAGAGATTGTAGTTACTTCTGTAACATTACTACGTTTAGGGAAAAATGATGTAAGTTACTTCACTGCACTTAAAAAATGTTAAATCAGACATTTTCAGTTCTCATTAGTCAAAAAACACAGGTGTACTTAGAAGTAATTTCTGAGATAGACAAGAGTACACCACATGTAAACATACAGAAAGTACACTTCCCCAAGACAGGTTATGAAGGCTCAAGTCCTTATCTCTCTTTAGGTGAAGTCTGAATAAATAAAAAATCAGCAATAAATAACATGAGTCACTAAGATGCAACTACAAATTTTAAAAAATTTCAATGATTATATCAATCAAGATCTAATTTGAAACCAATTTAGTAATCAGCATAGGGAAATTCTTCAAATACTTAACTACAGACACTTTAAACAGTAACATTTCTTCAGTGTTTTATTGCTACAAACTGGTACATCTTATCACAAAAAGCTACAAGGCATTATAAACACATACTCTATTATACAGAGTGCAATGCAGTTCCCCAAACAGCCACACTCAACAGCACAATTTTTGAAGTAACTCATTCTGTACTAAGAGGTAAATATTATAAGCTTACATCATAAAGCTTTTAATGTATTTACCCCAGAGACCCACCTTTCTTTTCAACTGATTATACCAAAAATTATTATTATATCCAACTTTCAATACACACACCAAAAAAATAGGATGCTTAAAAAAATATACAACACAATGTTCTGATCAGCTTTAATAGTCAGTTTTTTCTATAAAAAGCTCAACTAAAATAGTCTTAATTTCATTTTAAACAAAATCAGAAACACAGAGGAATTATATAAACAAGTTCTCCACGGAATGGAATGCATGCATATGGTGGGGAATCTTCAACTTCATTTGAGACTGTTAAAAAGTCTCAGCCACTTTAGATCAGAAATAAAAAGCTGGCTTGCCCCCCCTAATGTATTTTTCTTTTCTTGCACTTAGTTATCTTCAGTGTGGTCTAAAGTGAAGTCAGTTTGTTCTTCAGTTTCTTCCTCCTCTTCTTCCTCCTCTTCCTCACCCTCAGCTGGCTCATCAGCTTTGTCCTCTTCCTCTGCCTGCTGCTCCTGAGCCTGATCATTAATTTCAAAAGGATTTTCACCCTGAAGCAGAAGATTGAAAACAAACACTTTCATATTTATTTCAAACACAAAATAAAATAATACTCATTCTCAGTGAATGAAAGGGGCAGCCACTAAGAAATGCTACAATATTTTATACAGGTTTTTAATAGTTGGGGTTTTCTGCAAGAAAATCAAGAGGTTTGATTTAAAATTAGCAACACCACATTTTTAGGCACACAAGAAACTGGGATCCCAATAAAATCTTTTGATGCAAGTAGAAAAAGCATTGAGAAAAAGCCAAAGTATGCCATACACAAACTTCAGTTTAAGCTCCACTTTTAGAAATTAAAATTACATGGTTAAATTTCAAAATGGTTTTAGTAAGAAGAGCTGCTACCTTCTTCTCCCCAATTACAACCCAATCAGAACTGAAGAGTTTTGTTCTTCTTTGCCTTATGTACAGTCTCTATTCACTCTAAATAATTCTATCAAAAAGGAAAACTCTTCAGTAAATGAAAAAAATTTAGAAATAATTACACTGAGTAGCCTGAACTTTATTCCGTTGTTGACCTACAAAGATGATCAAAGTTTTCTCAGTACTTTAAATACATTGGCACTCTAGATTCACATTTTCTTCATTTCATTCAGTACAAGACATACCTCAGCTTTCACTTGTTTCAGATGTTTAAGAACTATGAATAATCAATAAACAACGAAGAATAACAATAAAAAGCATTAGGAGTTTCTTTGCTAAAGCTCCTTTCATATTCAAACATGATAGAGCAAGTCTGATCTTAACATATGACAGCAACCCCTAACTGCACTAAGACTAGGATTTTAAGAGTATTACTTAGAAGACACAAAAGAAAAAATGAGTGCTAGGACCCTTGTCCTTTTTTGACTTTTTTTTCACTTAGTTACACTTTTAAGGTAGAATCTTCCAGGTGGCCACTGAAAAATTAGAAAACTATAAAATATTCAGCAAATGCCACTAAACAAAACCTTGGCTTCTGTGTTATTCTAAAAATCAAGCCAAATCTTAAATTCAGATTCAGATTTAACCCAATGACAGTAGAATTCTTTGAGACCATGTTATTCCAAGTCCCCGGATAATTCTGTGCACATACTTTGTAAAGATACAGCTTCCACATATAAAAGGTAACATTTACTCTTCAAGAATAAGGTAGCATTTAAACTTCAAGACACTAAGTTTGGCTTTTTTGGAATGAGATTCTCATAGGTAATGGTCAAGTACATAAAAAGCTGTGTCAGATACCAGAATTCACCTGAGCCCTATGGAAAAACAACAAACCAAACCCTTGTCCCAGTTAAAGCTCACATCACTTTCAGATGATCCATTACTACTGGCAAGCACCATGGGGCTACAGAACACCAAGGAGTATTTCATTACTTCAGGTAACAGCGCCCAACATTGAAATACCAAAAATACTAACTCGGGACATTGTTTCATGAAAAAAAAAAAACCACACGGCAAAGTGAGTGCACAAACAAATTTAATTCCAACATCTATGAAAAGCACTGTGAAACAAAAAGACTGAGGATCCAAATCTTAATTCAATAGGATTAGTGCAACTCTCCACAATTGCATTCATCTGCCTTCCTTTTTGAACAAAAGCTAATTAGTGAGTTAAGAGTAGTCCACCTAGTTAGCTTCCAATACATGCTCACCAGCAGACACTACAGAGAGAAAAAAAGGTGTTTTAAGAGTTTCATAAGTCCTAACAGAGAACATTGTTTCCTTGAAAAAAAAAAAAAGGTGGCCTTCCTCTGTAAATGACTCACAAGGATACTGGAAGCCCTTTAACAGGTCTGACACAAAAGGAAAGATCTAAATCCTCCTATGTCTAGGCTAGGCATAATGACAAACTGTAGCTAAAGAATGCACCTCTGAAAGGACTACTTCCACACTCCTGCAGACAACTTCTGACTGTCCCTCTCTCTTGGGGACAAGCTACAGAAAACTGTTACACTTCCTTCCTGCCAAGACTGTATGTTGCTGCTGGCTAGCCTAGCAGAACTGGATTTAGCATGCTACTTCTGACTGAACTGATCTCTATACAACAGTAACAACAAAGTTGCTTTCTCCAACTGTTTTTTCAGAGAAAAATGCACTTTTCAAGTTCTCAAGCTAAGGAAAAAGTTACTGCCATCAAGGGGAAGATCCTAATGACAACACTCTTTTCCAGTGATGTAGCACTAGAGACATCCAGCACAGCACGCAGAGCCAATTCTGATGCTAGCTGATTTTGACAATCACACTGGTCCCATCTTCCCAGATGGTTTAAAAAAAAAAAAAAAAAGGCATAAAAACCCCCGAAAACAAGAACACAGGCACAGCACTGAACTGCTGCAGAAAGACTTTACAATGAATTATGAATTGAAAGTACAAAATACACCTGGTAGTAGTTTAGTCCCCAGAGATGCATTTTTGGAGTTTGTCTCTAGCATATTTAAATTGCACAGAAGGCTTAAGACTATGAACTGGCATTTACAACCAAATCTTCAGGATTCCCATGTCCCCACAAAACAATCTATTTAAAACAGGTCTCTCCAAGTTGCTCCAAAAAGATACCCAAGTCTGCCCACCTAACCAGTAAACTTCAGAATGCCTTCACTAATACACATGATCAAACAGTCCTGGCATACAGTGATAAAAAATGTCATACTCTATGATGGTTCTGTGTAACATCCAAGCAACTTATAATCATAGGCATCGTTCTGTCTAGAAAATTCTAAATGAGTCAAAATTAGATAGTCTTGACTTAACCAAGTGATAACTTTTTGCCCGGAGAAACAAGATAGTCTTTTTTTCCTCCTTATTCTAAAGGGACTTACTACACATTCATAAACTTTTAAGATGATTGTTTCAGAGTGGCCAGAAAGTGGGTCGTGGTGGATTTCCCCATTCCCAATATAGATGCAGAAGAATAAGGAGAAATGAAAACCTTTAAAAAAAGCATACAAAGAGTATATTGGAAGCATGAAAAGGTACCACACAAAAACAGCACCAGGGAAACACTGCTCTTCAAAAGGTTGTCCAAGGTAAAAAAACAATCCTTTCAAGGTTCTTTGATTAAAATATCTATGACAAAAATATCAAACAAGAGATTAAAAGGTTCCTTGCATGTAAACGACAGGATGCAAACAATATGCTGTTAAACTAAGCCCTGAATTGGATTTTCAAATACAGGAATCAAAAAATATCATGTAATAGAGAGTGCAAAAGATGTTCACCAGAACCAATAGGATCATAAAGATCACATGCAAGTTTTGACTGCTGGAAACCTCAGTGCTGGTACACTAGTTTTCTGGAAACTGAATATATTGAGAAATTTCCAACAAGACAGACACCAGCACCAAAGCAGCAGCACAGAGAACAGAAGAAGCATTAGAAGACATGTTAGAAAACTGAGGAAGGTAAAACTTGCAAGATTGTCTTCACAAGGAGGCCACTGACATTTTCAGAATGGCTAGCACTGGTATTTTCTAGGATGGGTTGAATACACTTTCATCAGCACCTGTTCAGGGAGATGTATCTGGCTTCTGGTTATGCAAATCCCTTTCATCCTTATCCAAATGTATAATCAACTGCAGACTGCAGCAGTCCAGTTTTCTTATACAGCATGTGATGGAGGAGAGCACACATGCATTTGGGGCTTGCAATCTTCCAAGAGAGTAGGAAATCCTTGTTAACCACTGAAAACAGTTTGCTTTAAGATGTAGGGCAGACTGTGTGGGGAAACACTTCTCCCCACTCTCCAACCAAAAAAGCCAAAAATTCAAAAACAAACAAACAAGAATGTCCAAACTCAATATTCTTTCGCAAAGTGTTGTCTACCCTGCCTATGCAGTGTGGAGGGAAGAAATTCAGAGCAGGGAAGACCTGTAAAGCTGCACAATTTTGTACCAAGTGGTAAAAGCGGGTCATTAGCATCACAAATGTCTTTAAAAAAGTAGAACAAAATTTTGGGTCAGCAAGTCCTGATGTTTATGCATCCCTATTGATACATTTTAACATAAGCAGAAAAGACAAAAGATTTTTTTTCTTTCTTATTACACAGCTTTGTTTCTCTGTGCATACTGGGAAGTTTGTTCTTTTAATGTGTGCCCTGGAAGAGGTGCACACGCCAAATAAAGTTGAGCAAGGGAAAGCTCATTTTCTGTTGAGACTAGTACTTCCTGCTATAATTACACCCTGATGAGACTTGTAGTCATCCAACTCTTCACCACAACTAGTGTTTGAGACCCACTGTGCCCCGCTGTGGTTTTCTGTGAAAAATCTGTTTATGTAATTTTGATTGCCCCATGCCGACCTGATGAATGGCAAATTTCCATTCTGCCTTTCAGCAGTCCCCCACTAGGGGGCTGTATGGGACAACGCAAGCCAAGCACAAGGAACACCAGACGAGGTGGCTGGAAATACAGACAGGTATTCCAGGCTCTGGCATCTGCACATTTGCAACGTTCCCATAACAGATACAGAATGGTTGTCTGAAACTGATCCACATGCTCATCTCTACATCATTTGCAGCACACGGCTAATCTGACATTTTAAGTCACAATTAACTTGGGCACTGGCTCATACCTTGCCATATTTTCGCAAGAAAGTAATGCTTTGTCTGAAAGAGTCTATTGTTTGGCACAGGTAAAATCATAAATCAATTAGAAAGAAACACCAAAAACAGCTAACAACAGTACTACAGAAAGAGTCATTTAGCAAAGTAAGTGGCCCAGCAGGAAAAACCCTGTATTTTGCTAAAATGAATTTACCTGTTTCTCAGGCCATGTATCTGCAACACAGGCTGCCATGCCTTTTGCATTCTCTGATCTCATCAACTACTGTTGTAAGCTTTCATTTTTGTATGCTGCCATCAACCCTAGAAATTCTATGGAATAAAAAGTATCTGAGTTGCGTGCGTGCTATACCTCAGTACAAAGCCACATGCTGGAACTTCTGCTTCTAAATGTAAAGAAAGACTCAATTGTAAAGTAGTTTGTGCTCTGCAGTTATTATTATGTATAAAGACACTGCTGATGCTTTCCTAAAGGTTGATTTTCTTTTCTAGGAGCATCTAATTAAAAAATAAAATACAAATAAGTGGTAAATAACAACTAAAACCTGGTAAATCTGAAGGTGGTAATTTTTGCTGCATATAAATTTATCCAAGACAGTGATTTTAGAGCAGCAGGGTACACTAAAAACATAATTGATCTGTGAGCTACTTAACAGAGCACAGAGATTAAACTCCACTAACGTGCAGAAAATGATGGCATAGCAAACATTACAAATTACTTTCTTTCCATTTTCATCTTACCTTTACATACAGCTCATATCGTGCCTTGACTATAGGATTATTCAAGATACTGGTGGCAGTGAGAACACTCTCCCTTTTTATTTGTTCTCTGTAGGCCTAGGAAACAAATTTTACAGTGAGTAATTATCACATACCTCTTACAATTGTCACAGAAATTTGAATTCATGGTCAGTTTCTATAAGTAAAATAATGAACATATTGCAGCATGAACTGCTTGTTCTTAGCACTTAACTCCCAATTACACACATTCAATTAAGTTTAGTAGTGTTTATAGCTTGTTGCTTTAGCTTGATCAAAAAATATACTCCCATATTGATAAATAATGAGCTACAACCAGAGTTATCTGTTCTCATCTACAGACAACACACAGGCTTTTCCATCACAGCCTAGCATATTGTTGAAGATGACTCTGTTCATTTGCAGGGTCCCTTGCAACCCAACACATTCTATGATACTCCACAATCACAGAAGCTCATATATAAACAAAACATTACTTTGGCAGTCTTGTACAATGCTCATGCTTCTCTTTTAACTCTTTTACCAGGCTTAAAAGTATATCATTATAAATTATAACAGTGACAAATACCAAACTACTGCTATTTCTAACCTTGTCTCGCTTTTCTTCAAATTAAAAACGTAACAGACAAGAAAAAAAGGCGGCACCATGTTTGGCATCTTGCTAGGAACACATGTATTATGTTTTGCAATCTGAATAATTTTTTCAACACTTTAGCTCAGTAAAACAAATTCCCATAAAATAAAAAAGTCATTCCTAGTAACTTTCCCATGACTTGCTACTGTCAGCTCCTAAGCACACCAACATTTCATTAACCAGAGGTGCCTAAGCACTGGCTACTTTGTGAGATCTCACAAAGTGAAATAAGGACATTCCAGCTTTCAAGAGGATAAGTCACATCAACGAGAACTTAGAAATTACCTGTATCAAGAACCAAACACTTTCCACCTACTATTAGATTATGCTAGCCCTTTTGTTCTTAATAATATGTCATATCTTACTTGTTTTCCTTTTGTGTGATCAGGAGATTTTAAGTGTTGCTGAACAGAACTGTGCAATGCAGGAACATACACACTGCAAGCACTGCAGTGAACAGTCTCAACTTTCATCATATGGTCATCAGCAGTAACCCCTGCCAAAAAAGATGCAACAGATCATTAACCCAAAATGTCTTACTCTAGGCAAGTGGAAAAGCAGATTATTTATTTTATACTCGAAAATTAGAGCTCTCAGTTGTTAAACATGTGAAACTGAATCACAGGGGCTCCCTAAGGGCAATACTGAAGGAGGAAGTTTTTCACTCAAATACTCCAACTCCACTTCATCACAGACTATACATGAGACCCAGGCAATGTACTGAAAGGCCATTTATTTAAAATCAACAATAACTAATATCCTTAACAATACACATTTTGATATAACAAACAAAGCTTGACCAATGCAGTTGCATTTACTTTACCTCTTATAAGAACAACTCATTTATTTCCTTGCCTCCCTTCACCATCAAAAAGAAGCACATGAATCCAATTCCTCTTGCAATTTTACATATTACCTTGCTAATACAACATTCTCTTCACAATGGCAAACAGGCCCTCCAGTACTTAAGGAAAGTACACAAGGAGAATTTGTGAGATTGCTAAGATGCTGGCTATATCCATTTCAAAATAGCCTTTAGTATTCAAATTCAAATTAGGGTAGCATTCAAATACAGTTATTGCTTAAAATAACAGTACTCAAAAGATGTCTCCCCTGGCTCAAGCACATGTTTTGAAATCCCTCAAGCAAAGAACAGAGTGGGAGGATACAGCACAGCATGGTAGGCACATATGAAATGATCTAGAAAACTGCCTGTACAGCAGCAAAGGCGAAAAATATTCAGGCCAAGATGCATGTTGGGTAGCCAAGAAAGTGCTCGAACTCCTCCTTTTGTCACTGTCCCTCAAAACCACACCAACTCTCCTATTTACATTATCCACACCTTTGCCATCATATTGGACCATTATCACCTGTCGTGGGTTTGCCGACCAGTTCCCCTCCAGGGGCTGAAAATTTTCCAGGTGGATTTCCGGAGCAAAGCCAATCAATAGTTTTAGTAATGCCTCTGCCAATTACATATTTAAGAAAAGGGAAGAGAAGGTTGTGTCGCGGATGAAATTAGGAGCCACGTAGGGGAAGGTGGCAGGCCCCAGGTGGGCCAGGTCTCTCTCCTCCCCCGGCCCTGGGCCAGGGGCAGGTGTGGCACTGAAGACCCCCTGCCCGAGACACGTAACAGGGTGGAAGAAAAACTCTAAAAGAAGACTGCCTGAACGCGAAATACTGCAGAAGGAATTCCAGGCAGAGGTAGCACAGCCTCCAAGGTCAAAGCTGGCAGATGGAGGAGAGAAAAGAGAAGCCCAAAGGAGGGGGCTCCTCTCCCCCTCCTTCTCTCCCTTCAGCAGGGAAGAGACTGAAAACTAAAAACCCCTGCTGTCTGTGGAAGATTACTGAGTGAGGAGGCTCTCCTCTGCAGCTCATGAAGGAGTCCACACCAAAGCAGAGGAGTGCATGAAGAAGATATAACTCTGTGGGAGGCCTACGATGAAACAGAGTCCTGCTGGAGACCTGTGGCCCATGGAGAGAGAGACCTATGCTGGAGCAAGACAGCCTGGGTAGGATCTTGTGATCCCAGTGAAGGATCCACGCTGGTGCTGCTGAATTTGTGACCCTAAGGGAGAGCAGAGAATGGAAGAACTGTTGCCCAAAGGTGGACTCACACTAGAGAGGTCCATTATGGTGTGTCTCTCGTGAGGAGGGACCCCACAGAAAACTCAAAAGCCATTATCCCCTGTGACCCTGTGGTGAAGACCACAGTAAGGCAAGTGTCCCCTTGCAGTCCATGGAAGACCCCACAGTGCCTGGGTAACCCCCCAGCCTCCTGCCTTAGTCCAGGAGGGGAGAGGCCCAGCCCCGAGGTCGACACAGAAGAGAGAGAAAGAGACAGTTCCAGCTGCAATGAATCGGAGCTGTGGTCCTAGAGATAACAGAATTAACTTTCAAGTGATACAAAATTATTTAGAAGACCTGTAACTCTGGAAATGGAAAAGAGACTGCTTCTCCTCCTGAACTAATACAAGGGGGGAGGGGTACTTCTGTAAATACATAGCACTTTTGCCTAATTAGAATTGTTGTATATATAGTTCTTTAGTTTTTATCTTGCTAGTAATAAATCCTAATATTCTTCTCCCCACATCAGATCTCTTTTGTCTGCATAAACCTTCTCTCAAGTTATAGCAGTTGTGTGAGGAGGGTGAAAAGAACTGGCCCAAAGCAAACCCAGAAAATCACTTTACTGCTTTATTACACTCTTTCAATCTACCTGCATCCACCTGTTGCCACTCCTCTTGCCTTATACTGAATAAGACTGTGGCAAAGCCCACATAATTATGTTTGTCAAGTACCTAACACAATGTTATCACACCTTCTGATAAGCAAACATAAATAATGTTTGTTATCTCCTGCTGTGCTTACATTCCACATTGTGTCAGAAACGAAGAAAGGTATCCAACCAGGTACAGAAAAGGTGTGAAAACTAACTATTTTAATCCATTTTATCAAATTTGAAGACGAATGAAAGGATAAAAAGACAAGGAGAGCCCCACAGTATGCATTTTCACATAAAGCCCATCACTCACCTTCCATTATATCTTTTTCAGCAGCTTGAGCATTTTCCGTTTGGTTACTTGTCTGTTGCTTACGCATTGCTGTCTTCTTGAATTTATTCACCATACACTCCTACACAGGATCACGAGAGGAAACCGTAAGACATCTGATCTACAACTGTCTATATTCCACTAGGAACTTATACTTCGATAACTCAGAAGAGCTCTGTAATAAATAGCGATTAATTGCTGTCACTTCTTAAGGCACTACTTTCACTTTTTACTGTAAGAGTAACAGTATTTTATGGACTCTGAATTCACCTCAACTTTTAGTAATATGTGCTGCAACAAAAGTCATCTGCAAAAGGAGTAACAATGATAAGCATATTTGGGAAATACATGGTCAACTGTAACTACATTCTCATATAGAAGTATTATATAGATCAAAAACTGCTGTCTTACATGAAGAAATTCCATTACTACTTTGTCAAACTTGGTTTGCTTCTGGATATGATCCAATGTCTCCTGGTGAGCTGCACTCTCCAGATGTGCCTCAATTTCTTTTTCTTCAAACGTTCGAAACTTGCAAAATGAGCAAGTAAATGCCATTCTATTAAGAGAAATACATTAAATATTACTACTAAAACTCCTCAAGATTATGTGGACTTGACACATTTTTCAGTGAAAAAGAAAAAATCTTGTATTTTTCCATTATAAAGGATAAGTGCTACAAGAATCCAACATAAATCAGGCCAGAGCCAGAGCAATGAATTATCTTTGCAAAGACAAAAACTGCTGCAATCAGAAGCCAGGCATTTAAAAGTCACATTATTCTGTGAGTTTATCTATCACAGCTCTCTAGTTCGTGTCACCTTTTGTAATACTTCTCATAGGCAAAGAATCATAGTCCAGACAGGCCAGGATTTCCTAATTACAAGTAGTCAGAAGAACTCATATAAAGCTCATTTTCCATACAAAAACTACATGACCTTTATAACAAAACAAAACCTCCTCATTACAATGAAGAAAAGACAGTACGATAATATACAGCACTGACACGGAACATTTGTACACTGCAGCCCACTGGGCTGAGGCAACACTAAGAAAAGTTACAAAACTACGTACTTATTTTTGCTACAAAACAGTTGACCATATACATATATTTATACACACATACAAAAATCAGAATAAAGTCAACTTCTAACAGCTTTTTAAGTCAGCAGGAGCATATACTTCAAAAGGAGTACCATTCTAAGCTACTTCTCAAGTATGCACTTCTGAGGGAGAAGGGGTGAATAAAGTGTGCATTTTCTGATATAACAGTGGTCCCATGAAACACCCAGTCTTCTAACCCACTGAATTTGGGTCCAGGTTTTGCCTTGAGGGGTTTTTTTTCCTTATTTGGGTTAGATTTTTGGTTTGTTAGGGAATGGGGGAAGCTAGGGGGTGGAAGGAGGTGGTGTCTTTTTCCTCACTTTTTTGTTGCATTTTATTTTCTTAAATCATTCCAAAGGCCCACAAAGGGTCTTTCAGGAAAGAAGATGAGGCATAAAGAAGTAGAAGACATCACACGACAGAAGTTACTGCACAAACCTGTATCCATCACCATATTTTTCACTGTTTTTTTCCCTTCTACGCCTTTGCTTCTCTCTTCTGGCCTCGATTCGCCGCTTTTCTTCTTCCTCACTTTTAACTTCTCCTCCTTTGCCATCTTAACATGCAATACAAGGATTAATAAACAAACCCAAACAACAACAGTAAAAGTACCTGTCTCCCCTGTCTCCTCCACAAGCACCTCAAAATGCAGAGAAAGACCATATACCGACATGGTTCAAAAGTTTACTTTAATGTCCTGAAAGTTTTGCTTTGTTTTCCTCATCTAAAGACAACCAAGTTCAACACTTGCTTTCAGCAATGTCCACTTAGTAGCTAAGGGTTTACATTCTTGTTTACAGTCATAAAAGTAAGGAAATTCAGAGTTAGAGCAAACCCTTCCTTGTTGTGCCTAGTTATTAGAGGCCTCTTTAAATAAGTGACTAGGAAAGGGTGACCGGTGGTGATGGGGAGAAACAGGCTGTTTAAAACTCTCCCATGTTTTGAGAGAACTATCACTACAATCCCCTTACATAAAAAGGAACTATATAACAGACTTTTCTGCTGAGAAGGCAGTTTCCAAAACCAAAAGTTCCCATAAAGGAGACAAGAGTGTGTTTCTCCAACATGCGGTACCCAAAACTGAACTCCAACAACTTTATTATTTTCCTCCACTAGAGTTCACGTATTTCACAGAAAAACATTCCAAGAATTTTCAGCTAAAGAAAGAAATCAGTTAATAAGGCATGGCGGGATGGACGAGGACAGACACACCACATAACAAAAAACTCAACCAAACCTTCAGAGAACCTGATTAAATTACCACCTGGCATGTAAGTGTGAACAAATAAATGAATAGAAATTAGTGCTGAAACATTAAAGACTTCCAAGGACACTGACTTTCTGCATAAGTGCACTTATATTTGCCTTTCCTATGTCTGCTTTAAAAGTCCATGGACAAATGGAAACAATTAAGAGTATTATTCAGTAAGTAGGTTTAGAGCAAGAAAAAGAGGAACACTGCTCTCTTTTGCAGTTCAACTTTAGAACAGAGGTCAGCCTGCAAGAAATCTACCTCCATCCAATCAGCAACAGAAAGGAACACAGAAGAGCATAATGCAGAAAACACCAAGATTTGCAAAACACACTGTTGGCTCTACAAGTGGCACTCAGTACTGAAAACATTTTCACTAACAGCTTACACTTCACTCCTGATTATCCCAAGGTTTTTCACTCTGTAGTAAAGAGTTTCAAAATGTACTGTGATCCAGAGAGGACAAAAAGTCCATCCGTAAGATTAAAAATTCAAATTGAGAACAACAACCACCTACTCAAAGAGGCAATTCCCATAGTTATCTCAGGATTAAAATTTCACTTACTGCCCTACCACCAACCCTGGGTATGGGCAAATGGTCACTTGTTTTACTGCTGTAAAAATCATCTGGTATGACATTCTGTGGAGTGAAATGGCCTCTATCTTCCCCCTCAAACTTCCAGATTCAAATGCCTGTCCTGTTAGAAGCTGGGCAATGGAAGCCTGAATCTACATATAAACTGAGACTCCCACTTTCCTTCAGTGCACTTATGCAAACTTTTAAAATAAAAAAAAACCTGCACAATTTAAAAATAAACTAAAAAAATTTACTATTATTTCAAGAAAAGAAACACTCATCAGCTGGCTGCAAATTTCCAGCACTCCTTACCACCAGATTAGATTGCATATGCAACAGGGCAGCATACACAAGGAAAAGGAGATTAAAAATAGTTTCAGCCTTAACACTGGATTTCTTTGTGTATGTGTCTGAAATCACCACAGTTAATATACACTTTAAATGATTTTATGTGAACTAATAATAAACCTGTTTCATTAAGACTGTACATGAAACAGACCCCACATTCTTAACAGCAGCTCTCTGAGTTTAACTGAATCCACTTCTATAAAAGTGACTCACCTAGGGTTTAAGGGTGAGGTTGATCAGCTAGTGGGATAAATAATAGGATATGGGTGAGGAACCAGTGGGATTAACAACATTCAAGCAATGGAATGGTATTTAAGTCTAAGACCATTTACATTAGTTTCACAAAAATTAAAACAGGTCAAACAACAACATACAGAGATGATCAGAGAGCATAAACATCAAGCATGAAAAAAACATACCAACTGATGGATGGATGATAGAAATAACCATCTTTTCCACAGCCTAAATTTATAAATGCTTAAAAACCAAAAACCAAACAAACGAAACCAGTCATGCTACTGAATAACTATTAGAGATCATACATACAGGCTTCCTATATCTATTCACACAGTCTTACAAATACTATACCTTACCTGACAAAGTGAACGGACTTACCTCCAAAAGTCTGATATCCAAGATCATAAGCATCTCTTGTAAAGTCTTCATATATAACAACTGCACCACTTGTATCAACTTCAATTTCCTAATAAGGTCAAATCCATAAATTAAAACAAAACAAAAATACTCCCCAAATCATTGTCACTCTAAATCCAGAAAGGCAGCATAAATTACTTTGAAAGAAAGTGAATTGAGTATCTTCTTGGACTTAGTGTACAAAAACTTCTAGCTCTGCATTTCTCCTTAATGCCTTACAGCCTTAGTGAATTAGTTTCACAATCAGAATTGTCTTCTACTTAGCTGAGAACGTGTTAATACCTCTACTCAAAGAGAAGGAAAACACCATTCCAGTCTTTCAACATTAAACCAGGAGATATATATCTATATATACACACATGCTTAGCTTACTGACATTCTTATACAGTGTTGCAACTGTGGTGGGGACTAATCCTTGTACCCTGTCAAAGAACACTTTTTAAAACTGGTTCTTTTATTTACCCTCTCTCCTTGATGTGTCCTATGTCTTATCCATTCCTCCTCACTTCTGTTTAGGAATCTCCTTCGTATTTAATTTCTCAACCCACCCAGGAAGGTCATAGGTGTATGAGTTCAAGCTGTCTACCTGTGGCAACATGAGAAGCAGTCTCACGAGAGCTTCTCTGTGCATGATGAGAATAGGGAGGGTCTAAAAATACACTTTAAAATTCATTTTCCAGGCTATTGGCACAAGCTGTATCTTGTCACTCAAAATCAGTAAGGCTTTCAGACTGCCACCAAAATAAGACAGTTTCAGACAAAGTGAAGAAAAAAATACATTTAGAAAAGCTTACACAATTTAATGTTCAACTTCATAACTCTAGCTTAGCAATTATTTGCCTTAAGGCTTACTACGCTAAATTCTCAAAGAATCACAAACATTTTTCAATTCTGGGAATCTTTACCTCTATAGTAGAATCCTGGAAAGATGTCTTCATGTCTATTAACATAAAATGAGAAAGAATGCAAAAGTGCTGTCATTGTCAATTCATTTTAAGACAATAAAGATACTTAGGAAAAAACCATAAACCTTGTTATGCAGTTAGGATGGTCTACATTTACAATTTATCATAGTGTAACAATACTATGAAGTGTAAAATCAATTATCCTTATACAGAAATATGAATTAAACACTTCTAGAAGCAGTGACCTATATCTAACTCCAAAACAAGAAAGTCAAGACTGAAAGGACAACTGAAAGGAGATATATTTTCATACATACATTGTCTACCAATTGCATCAAATCTTGTGATGGTTGTCACACACCTTTTAGTTTTCAACTACATGATAATGCTTAGGGTATCTTCCAGTTCCAAGTTTCAGAAACTATGTTAAACCACTCAACAGTTTCTTCCTCCTAATCTCAGAGCCTGCATTTTAGTAGGTGTTATCTATTCTACTTCTTAAAGTAACTTCAATATTATGTAGTATATTGGTCCTTGGATTGTGGAAATCAGTGAAGAGGATCAGATAAACTATAAGTGTTCTGTCTGAACGTACTTGAGAAAAGGAGAACGTACAAAAGTACTGGAAGAACTCAGATGTGTATTCTACAGACCCTTTTCATCATTAACAAAACTGGTAAGATCACCAATAACATTCCCTATACAAAACGTAGAGGAATGTCTTCTATACACCCAGTGCCTGAAATTTGTACAGTATTCTTGAAGTTACACTTAAGGGAACAGTTTTGTAATAAACAGTAACATACCCAGAATTACAAAATCAAAAATAAAATTTACGCGTGAGAGTTTCTGCCAAGTCTGTGCATTTACCTTGCCAGCTGTGAGCTACAGTAACTTTAAGCTATTTTCAGATGCGATTTGAAACCAAGCTACATAAAACACTGCAGATCCAAATTACTAGGAAAACACAAGCACAAAAAACTAAAATCTGACTGCTGTACATATTGATCATAGTATTTAATACTCAAGTTTACACTCCCTCAAAGTAAGTAATTTATTCAAATCTCATTAGTGACTTTTTTTCTCCAACTCTGTCTGCAATATCAAAGTCATTAGAGTTGAAGTACATCTTTATGGAAGTTAAAGAAACCAACCATCACTAATACAATTTGAAATTTATATTTACAGTTTATCCCATTTAAAAGTTCTTGTCATTACAGCATTTCATTTGCAAGTGGGAGCAATCTCTGTCTGTCTTTCATAAATTATTCTATAACAATGTTCAGTGCTTTCTCAGTTTGCCTCCCTTCCCCCCTCCTCTTGACCCACGCCTTACGTCTTTATTGCAGCTGATGCACTACTTTTAATATCCAAATAATTTGGACAGTGGTGCCCAGGCTCATGCAAGAGCACATTTTAATATCTGTCAGGCATTGTCACTTAAGACAACCTGAGATCTGAAATTATTTTCAGTGGTGAAAATTTGCCTCCAGGAACTATCATTATAAAGTCTCAATGAGACAGTCTTGAACAGTACATATTTGAACACATCAAAATATTCAATGTCATTCAGCAAATTCCTATTGCAGTAGAAAAGTTAGACAAGTCAATTCATAGAATCTGTTGTGGACTACTTCAGAGGGGGAAAATAAAGAATTACAAAACAGCATATACAGCCCTCTGTCTGAATATTAAGTAATTTCTAATGAATAAAAAATTAGTAATCTAAATTTAAGAATTTTGGCACTTATTACTTACTAGGCGATTTTTTCTGGCTCAGCTTCAAAATAGGTTTTGTCATTTTGGGTTTCTTGATGAAAGTCCCACCAGGTTTGTTATACGGCTGTGGTATCATTTTTCTTTTTATTCCTCTTGCAGCAACTGCTGCAGGACTGGGTTTGTTATGATAGTCAACGACAATCCCAGGTCTGTGCATTCCTCCGAAGTCTCCCATATGCTGAAAATTTGCAAAATCAAGAGGAAGGTATTAGTATACGAAATCAATATAAAAAAACAACTACTTGGTACAACACAACTGTGAACTTAAGTAAAATCTGCGTTTTACTGCAAAATGCAGGAGAAACTTAAGCTCCTGGTCTGATGTTCTGTTGTGCAATGGCTTTGTGGGTGTTTGTCTAGTAGAATAAATATGTCTGTATAAACTGTGTTTCTGCTTATTCAGAACCATTGTCCAGGCAATGAACATATCTATCAGAGTTCATATCTTAGCCTAGCATCTTGGCTACTCTCTTCAGATTCTCTAGATGATGAAAGACATCTCCCTCTGGGAAAAAACAAAGCTAAACAACTCAGTTTTCAACACTAAAAACGAAAAAAAAGCTTCTTTGCTTTGCATCTTATGCCAAATGATATATCAGTGATTTGAAAACTGAGTAAAGAAGGCTGTACAACATGGAAAAGAGATTAACTGAAAGAAGATCATTCTTTCTTTTAATTATCTTTCCACTGAATTCAATAAAATCAGAATTTTTAAGTTGGGCCTGGAGAGACTGATACAAAAACATGGCACCAATAGAAATGAAAATGCAGCTGAAAGACTAAACCTTTCTACTATTTCTAATATTATGTACAGTCATTTGTGGACACTTGTATACGAAAGTTACCTCTCTGAAGACATGGAATAAATGAGTAATCTTAAGAAGGACATTTTCAAAAGTGCTAACATACTTCTTAATATTAACTCAATTATTTGATCAATAAAGGACAGAAAAGAGCCCACTGACTGGATGAGTGACTTGGATAAGCAGAAATATTTGTATTTCCATGGGAAGAGAATTAATATTACACTGTCAAAAGAACATTAAAAATAACTTCAAAATACTTGTGAAAAGTATGACTTTTTTAAAGCAAATTTTAAATGACAGACAGAATGTACCAAAGCCGGCACTTTTCTTTGTCGAAAGTCCATGCACAAGATCTCCACGTTAATTTATTTAGTTGAGATAGCAATAAACTACCTAGCATGTACATTTACACTGGACACATCAATTTGACATGAAGTACGCACTTGGATAATTTCAAGTTCGGGGGTTTTTTAAACAGACAATCTACCTATTAAAGGTGCAATGCATTTTACATATGGTAAGTAGTTTAACCCTTAAGTTCTCCTTTATTACATAAAGGACTAAAGGGATAAATTTCAAAAGCGAAATAAAAAAGAACTCAGTTGTAACTGCACAAAGCTTTCAGATCGAAGGGAGTTCTGAAAGGATGGAACTGAGGCTTAAGAACATAACACTTTCAGCGTCACAAGTAGAGAAACAAAGATTAGAATCTATTTCTCATACCATGCTACATGCTACCTACTAGCCATGTGCAAATCTGAGCTAAAATTTGAATGTGGTAACTACAGTACTCAAGGATGCTGCAAAGTAGACTTTCTGGAACAAAACCCACACACAGATAGGCATTTAAAAGACTCAGTAAAAAAACCACAATCTTCCTCTACGCTTCAAACTACGGCAAATTGTATGGTTTAAAATTAAAGAATCACTTCCCAAAGAAGTACGGCATGCTTAGTACTTTTAAAAGGTAAGTTAGACCTACAGGTACAGGTAGAAGAGCGTTCACTGAACTCTTTGTACTTTAGAAAACAGTCAGAACTGGTATTACAAAACCAAGACACAGGGACACCATCAACTTAAAGTTAGTACTTCTGTCAGGTTTGGGAGTGGTTTTTTTTCTCTTCTATTGTGGTTTTCTTCCTCCAACTCACTGAACATCAAGCATTACTTCTTCAAACTGCGATCCACTGTCTTACATACAGTTAATCATGCTGTTCCTTGGACAGTTTTTACATCCTACACTGGAACGGAATCCACTGAAAAGGAGTTACAATATAAATCTTCAAATCAAATTAATAAAAGTAACAGGACTAAGGCACACTATGTGGAGATTAATTTCAATTCTGTGAAAGGACCTGATTTCAAATTGATGATGCCCCTTTAACCATGCTTTAATTTCGATAAAGAATCACTGTAACTGCTAACCACTCACCTTTGCCATTTTCTCCCCATCACCCTTCCAATACACAAGTCAGAGCAAGAATTAAGTTTAAAAGACGACTTGATGTTTGATAAAACATGTACTCAACAGACTGAAGTACAAGCTAAACTTCGGCCTTTACAGAAAACAAACTATCCTAGCATTCACAACCTGGGTTTTATTTTTTGCTTATACATTGCACCTTTAACCTACTTAAAACTTCAAAAGACTTTGAATTCAACTTTTACAATATTCAAGAACTTCCCCACCAGCATCAGAGATGCTAGTGTTTACAAGGAAAAATGAAGGTCCTTTTAATCCCTTTTAGACCAAACCTACTACTTTTATCTTCACCTTTCAAGCAAAAGGAGAGATTTAACAAACCTCATCAACTAGTCTTCTATTACTCGTTACTTTCAACAGAAAGAGGGACTGGGTTCTACTTGAAGACAGCTTCAAGGGGATAAACAACATTGTCAACCATGATAGTTTGCTTGGACAAAACCCCCACACTGTACTGAACAGTGCATTCATTTTAAAGCAGTGGTCTTGAAAGGGTTTAAAAGAGTGTCTAGTGAAAAGAATCTGAAAAGATTCTGTACTTACTCCTCGGCCTCGGCCTCTGCCTGTTGATGGTCCTCCAAAAGCATCATAGTTTCTGCTTCCAAATCCACTTTCAGGATAAGCAGGCGTTCCTCTCCCCCGAGAGCCTACAGGTGCAGGCTTCATATGGGGTGAAGAAAAACTGCTGTAGGAAGAGTAACTCTCTCTTCCTCTGTCCTCCATAAACCCAGGCCTCAATTTTGAACGGGAGTAAGGTGCTTCCCAGCTAGACCCGCCCTGGTTTCTACCTCCGAAAGAGTCAAGGCTATTCCGGTAGGAGTTGTCAAATCGACCACCATAACTACCTCCGAAGCGGCTTTGTTCGGGTTCATTATAACCATAGCCAGATCTGTACAGATCTCGCCCACCCAGAGAAGACCCGGAGTCGTAAGACTCATAAGGTCCAAACCTGGAAAAGTTGCACAGTGAGGAGAAAAAAAAGTAAGCTTACTAATGTTATACATTACAAAAGACAAGTTATCAGTTGACATTTATCAACTAAAATCAATTTATTACTATACTGGTCCGTACAGTCGTGTTATTGTTTAATCTTGATTAGGGCTGGGCAATTCACACTATGACCAGACAGAAAGCTATCTGAGCCATTTTTGCTACAAACAATTCTAAAGTTCAGTATACCTGAACTTTGTTTACTTAAAATTTTCAGCAACATGTATTTACTAAAACCTTATTAGAGCCCAGCCCTAGTCTCACAAAAATAATGACCTGCAGACATTCATAGGCTAGTCAAACTCTCCTTTATTCAAAATCATACCCTCACAGTCTAATAGTTAAACAGCAGTTAAAAGGCGGCTAAGGTCTGAACTGAGAAAAAAACAAAATCTTTTGGTTTTTTAGTGGTACAGTTGTGAGTCTTAAGTACCCCACAGTTCTCATTTTAAAGGAAAAATACACATGCTCTTCCATTCACATTTGTAGTTTTTGGAAATTTTCTTCCCTGTAAAATTCAGTCTCCCAATCAAAAGAGTTCACAGTCTTCAGTATATCCAGCTTTCACTTGCAGACCAGTAAGTCTAGCAACTCAGGATTTTCCAAGTCTACCCAATGCATGCACAGTGGACACAAACAGTCCTTGGAATTTTAGAGTAAAGTAACAAGGAGCTGAAAACTTCAGTTATTTATCAAGAGTTTGCTTTGCCTGGGGTGGGGGCGGTGTCAGGCTAGAACTCATCAATATTTGTAACCACTTGGAAGGGAAACACATTAGTGTCCCTGCTGGGTTATAACCGGGTGATTTCAGAAGGCGCTGGGAAGACAAACCCTTCACCGATACAATGTAAACTAGGAGAGACTCAACTTATTAACTGCATCTATAGTAAACTGAATGCCTTCATTTTAAAATATTTAGTCTCAGAAGACCCAAAGCTACAAAGAAAACGACACTAGAAGAAGACCATGCACAATAGTAACATAACATGGCAAGAGACATTTTGGTGTTCAAGTAGTCATTGGTCCTCAATCATATGCAGATTACTATATGGTAGGTACAACTCAATCTCTGCTCAGAATTTTAAGTCAGCCTCCGTGTTCATTATTGAACAAATTATACTTAACTAAAACGTTTAACAGAACCAAGCAGCAAAACACAATACTTCTCCAGCCTCCCTGCTTAGTACTGTCCTTTCCCAGTGGCACCACAGTGACTACAGACAAGAATCATACAGTAGTCTGGCTACAGCCAGACAAAAATTCAAGGGCACTCATAATATAACGATCTTATTATCTAAGTTTTCTTCACATTTTTTCCCCTCCAAAATAGGATCACTACTCTGAAAAGCATGCTTCTTTGAATACAATATTAAGACCTAAATCAAATCAGCTGCTCCCTACTGTTTTTGTCTGAAAGAGTAACAGTAATAGAATCCTAGCATGAAATACACAACTTTAAGACCACTGCATCAGAATTTTTAATTTTAGACCAATCCATCTTAAAAAGGAGCCCAGAACATACACACAGTTTCGAATGTAATCAGTACCTGCCAATGAAATAATCTGGACATGACTTTCAGATTCAATACCAAGATCATTTAGCACTGCACATTCAAACCAAAGAACACATACCCTAAATGTTCCTTGAAAACGGAATGTTGATAGATTCAGTCTAAGGCACTAAACCAGTCAGGTCTAGTCAGCTATGTCACAAATGGTATGTCAGGCCAATCAGCTACAAATTGACAGCCATTACTGAAAAACAGAACTTTTGCTATTTTCATTCAAAGACGCATTGTTTCACCGTCAAACTTTTCCACAAAAATGCTGATTATTACAAGAATCCAGCTCTTAGAGTTTAATATTTGCCAGTATTTATCAGACATGAAGACTCAGAACGGAAGTGTTCATACAAAATCGTAACAACATGCCTCAGGAACACTTAAGTTAGAAGACAGAATGATTTTAACCTAAATTGGATTTGATCAATTCTTGGGACAACTGAAGGATTATTTTACCTGTTACCACCACCACCACCTCCTCCGCCTCCACCTCCATGACTCTCCATCCCATAGGATTGGTTAAGGTAAGAGTCCATGGATCGTGGGCCACCATAGCCTCCATGCCCATAATCACGGTCCATGTCTAAAAAAAGAGCAGAAAAATGTTTATAAAGAAAGCAAGTGAGAAGTCTTATAAAGTAATCTAGTTTAAATTATTAAGTAAAAGGTTTACTCTTTGCCATGGTGCTTACAAACAAAGTACAAAATTGCCAATTGCAAACCAATTTTGACACTGTGCTTAGAGAAGACATGTGTCTGTCATCATCTGAGCACCTCTCAATTGGAATGAAGTTCTTTTTTTTTTCCCCAGTAGCAAGTAACTCAGGATTATTATTCCATCAGCTAGAATCAACACAAGTTAAATTAAGAGAATTAAATGGAGACACCTGATGTAGAATATGACAAGTTTGCGAAGAATTAAGACCGCTTCCCACCCTTTGATAATACACACAACTCACAGGCATCTGCTTTCTCTATCCAAGCCCATAAAAAACCTTCACTCACACTGACAGAGACCCTGAGTCAAGGTTACAAGCAGTCTTGCTGTAGTGCAGACTCTGTATATAGGCTACAGTCAAATAAATTAATTTTCTCCCAACTTACTCCTCAGCACTGGAAGTCCTATGTAAAACTCATAAATTCAAAGCACTAAAACAGTGTCACAGATCTGCGCAAGTATGATCCACTGTCTTTCCCGAACATACACAATTTGCACTTCACTGGCGTTCTAGAGTCCAAAACTGCTTCCCAGTACCAACCAACACTAACTTTTGGATAATACAAAGAAAACCTGGCAAGTCAAGAATCACAGAAAAAGTAACACAGAGAAGGAAAACACAATGAACACAGAGAAGACAAAAATAAATTTACTCTGACAAGAGAGTGTATTTTATACATTTCAAGATCTCCATTTGTAAACCACTGATTTTCCAGGACAATCGGTTCATCTGAAGTCATAAGAAATTATCCTATTTAAAGAAACACAGTAATTCTGTGTGCATATCATTTCATGAAAGTAACTGTATTGCTGAAAATACCTATATAAACTATATCCCATTTGTTCCTACTTTTTATTAGCACCAGGTCACTGTAACTTACTTTCTTATATAAGTCAACAAGAATTCTGCACATGGCATTGAGCTGACTGTATCACTTACACAGATATTATTAGCATACCTGAATAAACAAATAAAGACCTCCTGTTGATTTTTTTTTTATTCTAGTGATCATAGGTACTTTATAAAAAATTAAAAGATTATACTTCTGGGAAAAAAAACAACTTTAAATATGGAAGTCACACTGCACCTTTTCATATTCTGAATATACAATGAAGATTCAAAACTCAAAGCACAAAAAAGGCTTTTCAAAATACTAATCATGTAGCACAACACATCATTAAATTAAACTGCAAAGAGAAATGGTGAGGCTTCTAACAAAAGCAACTTATGTTCTTCTGTGGCATGACTGAATGATCCGCCACTTAATCCAGTACAATACCCTCAAGACCATACACATGAAGATGCAGGTCACGAAAAGAGGAAGACAGTCAATAAAATAACCTCAGTTTCCCAGAAATTAAGGTTAGATGATCCCATGGTCAATCTCAGATTCAAGTTGTTTTTTAAGACAGTATAACTGACATTCTGAAAGCTGACATACCTAACCTGAAAGTACCCAATAATTTACCTCAGCTTCACCTGCTCCTTATTATCAACAGGTCCTAAGATGGCACAAAAGTAATGAGGTTGAGTAGGAGAGGTGAATCTAATCATCCAGCAACAAAGAACACAACATACTGTCAAGATCCCTGCCACTGCAATGCAATTCTACTACAGCGTAGTAAGTAGGGAACCAGTGCTGTCCATATACCAGAAGTTCTGTACTGGAAAAACACGAAAACATTCACATGCAAAGAACTCTTCCAAAAAATGGTTTGAAGCCTAGTTTTGAAATAAATTTTTAGTCTAAAACTATTAGCACCAAAGCAAATACTTAAATCCATTCTACAGTCACTTCTGACATCCACATTAGCTCAACACTCTCCTTACTCATCCACAGTTCATGTTATATAACAGCAGCAGTCTCGCTGTAGAGCTATGCCAGTCCCTAAATCCTCAAATCACTGCCTTTAGGACATCACCACCTCCTTCCTAACAGCGAACAACTTTCTCATCCTTTCCAGACTCACTGCACTGCATTTACCTACATTATAATACACTCATATTTGAAAGCGGTTAACAGGGATACAAAAGGTACACAGATGTGAAGAGAAATGATCACTTGAATGAGTTACTATAAGAAACTGGAGGTAGCAAATGAAACAAGTAACAAGCTAAAGAGTTAAATGGATCCTTTTCCACAAAACAGATATACAAGTGCAGGAACTGAGTAACAAGAAGTTACTAAAAATTTATACAGATTTAAGACAGAAATTGGATAAATCAACTGACAAGAAATTCGAAGTATGTCAAACACAAAAACTATGTCTCTGGCTCAGGAAGTTGCCAAGCTGCAAACCAGTGAAGGCATATAAACATCCTAAAGGAGTACTTGTACCACTTGTTCCACACTCCCAAACACAGTGACATACAGGATATTGGTGAGGTGGGACAGACACATCTTTGACCTGACGTAACGAAGGTGACCTTGTGATCTCCTTCCGACTACTTCATGAACTGTTCCACACTGCTGAGCAATTAACCTATCATTCCAACCACCGATCTCCTGGTTCAGCCATCCTGCCAGCTGCAAACATTACCAAAGATTTCTCCATTTTATACTTCATGTCCAGAGCCT
Source organism: Myiozetetes cayanensis (assembly GCF_022539395.1). Classification (NCBI taxonomy): domain Eukaryota; kingdom Metazoa; phylum Chordata; class Aves; order Passeriformes; family Tyrannidae; genus Myiozetetes; species Myiozetetes cayanensis. The sequence continues at coordinate 15,695,740 of NW_026086826.1, read as the reverse complement.
GACAAAGATACTGCATTCAAATTACCAAGTACAGTATTTCTTCAGGTATTAAACTTTTCTTTACCCTGAAAGTCTGTTCTCCAGACAGGCTTTACCCTAAAAAGGGGGAAAACACACAAGACGACAGAAAATATTCACTTAGATGAACCAAAATTAAAAGGACTTTAGTTTTTTAATGTAGTAACTAAATAATAATCACTGTCACCACCAATAGAGATATACAAAAGTTCCCTGTCCATGCAAATTATTCAGACTAAATGTGAAATTGCTTCACATGCTAAGAGAACATGTGTTTAAGCACTAAAGAAAAAAGATCATTTTATTTTTTAAAAATTAATTTTTAAAAAAGAAGCCATATCTGGTGGAGAAATCATTTTAAACAGCCGCAAAATAAATCTCAATAGCCAAAAAAAAATAATTCCTTATGAAAAGAACTAAAAAGTTAAAGACATAGTAGATAAGACTCAGAATCTCTTGGCACAAAGGACTCTATTAAAAAAAAAGATTAAGATCAGAGAAAATTCATATCATATTTACAGCAAAAAGAAGATATTTTCAACAGTGTTCTCCATGTGAAGTATATGAAAGGCTAGGAAAATGAGAAAGAAGAAAGATCTTGCAGCAATAAATAATAAATTTAAAAAGTTAAATTTCACTGTATTTTAAATTCATAATCCACTATGACTGCAACAAGCGTAAGGATCCACTGTACAAAATTTTTTCCAAGCACATTATATTTTCATAACACCATGCCTACATTAGGAGCACAACCTTATCATTAGGCCACTTCCCCTCCCAGATTAAAAGGACAGTAGTTGCAGTAACTAAAATATTAGCATGAATAGTTAATATTTTCGTTAATAATATCTACAGAGTTGATGCTGCAGAGCACATCAACCCTGTCTCAGAGTTGTCAGTAAGGGACAATGGTGAAATTCCAACAGTCATCAGACATCCAGCAAAAAGTGCTTTTCACTGGCTAAAAGTTTCCAAGAGTAGGAAGCTCGCCAAGAGCTCATATGAAAACTGGACAAAGATGAGAATTCCAAGATCCATCCTCTGTTGCCATCTACTGGACCCCCACAAAACAGCCTTCAGCTCCCTGTGCAGAACCAGGTAACTCCTTTTGCATGCCTCGTTCATGTACATATAATTCATAAACAGTCACTGTAAAAGCCTCAAGCCACATACATCATAATTAATTTTTTTAATAAATACAAATAATAAAAAGCTTAATTATCACAATGGAAACTCATACTACAGAGGTACATAAAAGGAACATGCTAATTGTACAACAAACGTTTGGTTAGTTACTTTCCATAGGATGAGCCTGGATTCACTTTACTACTACTGTCATTAGATCTCAGAAAAGCAGGTTCTGATTAATGGTTACAGTGAATATTCCAATAAGATACTAAAGCTGCCACTTAATAATAACCTTTCATACTAAAAATAAAAAGAACATTCAATTAAGAATCAATATAGAAAATTAAAAAACAGGGCCAAAGATTTAACTTGTTTATTTTACTATAAAGAAAGATAAATGCAAAATAATATTACTGAGGGGAAAAAAAGTTAAGACTCAAGAAATGTATCACAAAAATGATTATACTGCAATCAAAGAGGTGTCTGCAATCCGATGTGTTATTTCCATCCAACAGCCAGCAAGAGCATCAAGAGATCCAACAGCAAGCGCTTATTTGCCAGCATCTGTAAATGAAGCTTGGGTACAGTTTATAGTAAAGTTTTTATATTAACTTCTTTTTAGTACTTGATTGCATGCCAGCAGGACATGCCAAATCATTTCTTGAGTCTTACTAAACTCATAAACTTAACCATTTTTCAAAAATACGTGTATTCCTTTTTATCTGTTTGGTACCTTTAACAGTGCAAAAACAAGACTAGCTTTTGGTGTTTTACATTTACTTTATGTGCTTTCTATACTCCTTCCCAAACTGCTAGTTAAGATAAACTTTATGAAAAAAAAAAAAAAAAATAAACCCCAAGTAATAGCAGGTTTTGGGGTTTTTTCCATGTTTGTATAAAAGAAGGGGAATATCCTTTCTTTTCAATAAAAGTAGTAAGAATAAAATACAGAACTTTGTAAGGAAATATTTATGCAAAAAAGGCATCATCATAAGAAAAGTCTGTATTTCCCCCCCCCCCCCATCCCCACTCTTTGATCTCACAATTTTGATTTGGAACGTGCAGGAGTTCATGTTGACATGCCCAAGATGAAAATCAAGTCTCACTCCCAGACAGTTACAACTCCTCCAGAAAACAAATGTGCACTTAAACCACGTTACGCACTTTTAACAACCCGTTTGCTTTTCGTTTTTGTCAACACTGACTGTTCAGCCCCAACTCTTTTTACAGGTTAGACGTATTTATAGCTCATACCTGAGACTGACCCACTGGGCATGTTCACACCACAATGCATGGGGGTATCTGGGAATCTCCAATCTCTGTCTTCAGCTGGAGAGGATGGGTCAGTGAGAATGACTTAGTGCTTAGCAAGAGCTGGAGGGGAGAGACAGGGAGCCGCAACAAGAGGCGGCTCTCTCTCCTGTCGGATCTCCAGGCTCCTGACACGACCCCCTCACAGAGCTCGCCCCGAGCTCCCCCCGGCTCTGCCCGCGCCCCCCGCCCGCCGCCGCCCCCTCGCCCACCGCTCTCCCCCGCCCCAGGGCGCCTCGCCCCGCGGGACGCCGCCCCCGCCCGCGCCCCCGCCCACCCGCGCCCCCGGGAGGGCCTCCTCCCGCGCAGCCCTCCCGCCGCCGGCCGCCGCCGCAGCTCCCCCCAGCCCGGCAGTGGCGGCGCGGAGGAGGAGGAGGAGGTGGGTGGGGGGGAGCTCCGTCCTGCGCGCAACAAAGCGACCGCTGCCATTTTGAGCCGCGGCCGGGCCCCCCGGCGGCAGCGGCGGCGGCGGCCGGGCCCTGCCCTTGCAGCGGGGGCGCGCCCTCACCTTCCCCGTAGTCCATGGCGGCGGCGGCGGGCGCTGCTCCCGCGGCTCCGATGGCGGCTCCGATGGCGCCTTCCCCCACGGCGCGGACAGGCGGGCCCGGCGCGCGGCACGCACGGCCACGGCGCGCGCCGATTGGCCCGGCCGCGCCTCACGTGAGCAGGGGCCCGGGACGGCCACGCGCAGCCCAGCCGGGTCACGAGGGAGGCTGCATGGCGGCCATTTTGAGCCCTGGCAGGCGCCATTTTGTGTTCTGGCGAAGGGCCCTGTCACGCTTGAGGCCGCTGCAGGGCGAGGAGTGGCAAAACATCGCAACCTTCACTCTCACACACACACGCCCGCCGGCCCTGCTGAAGTGGCCACTGCAGAAAACGCGCTCTTGAGGTCAGGCGGTGCCTGGCAGGAGTGAGCCCTCCGAGCAGCTGCACAGCCTCAGGCGTGAGGTGCCCTGCCAGCTTCCACAGCAGCGTGGTGTTGTGCAAACCCAGTGGCTTTGCAAAATAAACCGTTTATTTAAGCAATGACTCTCCCGTGATGCTCCCCCTGAGATGAACAACACCAGTTTAAGGATGAAAGTGTTTACTGTGAGGGTGGTGAGGCACTGGAACAGGTTGCCCGTGGAAGCTGTGGATGCCCCATCCCTGGCAGTGCCCAAGGCCAGGATGTTAGGGCCTTGAGCAACCTTGTCTAGTGGGAGGTGTCCGTGCCCATGGCACGGGGAGTTGGGACAGAATGATCTTTAAAGTCCCTTCCAATCCCTTAATATTCCATGTTTCCATGATTCTATGATTGTCAATCCCGAGATAAAATATTTTGGCATCTATAACAGGCTGCACTGTAACGAGCAGGCTAACATTAAACGTAGACTTTCCTTTTAGGTTAGTTGTAAGGTAACACTTTATTCCTCTATGCAGCCAAAGATTTCAAGAAGAAACAGACTTTGCCCAGACACGTGCAAAAAAACCCCAATGACCTGTGCGAAGATCACATGCGGAGAAGTATTTCATTCCCTAATTTTTTCTTAATGATTTATAAAACCCTGACAAAAAAGAAACAAAAAGAGAGAGGGAAAAAATTATATGGCACTGAGCAGATCTGGTACAGAAAACCTGGGAATATGACTCTGAGGACAGGCTGTGGGTGAACTTTCAGGCTGTATGAGTAGGCAAAGCCGCTATCCCCTGGGGTTTGATTCTGCCAGGGAAACAGGGCTTCCTTGAGTCTTGGGTGGCTGGCAGGACGGCATCAAAAAAATTCTAGTTTCTCCCCATCCAGAAAGTAATAAAAACCCCATTGCAGGAAAGCCAAATAAATAAATAAATAAATAAATAATTCACCGAGGTGAAGAGTCCAAGTTTCGCAATAGACTCAATCTGGCAGAGCAGTTTTGCTCCCCGAGCTCTGGATGGCAGCAGTTGCGAACGAATGTGAACCTCAGAGCGCGGCACCGGCAGCGCTCCACGGGCAGCTCCCGGCTCTACACAAAATAAAAAATCTGATGATTAAACCATAGCATATACCTGTACAGAATCCAAAGGCTATCCTCAGGTAGCAAGTCAGCACAAAGCTTGTGTTCCCAGATGCCCTAAAACACACAGCAGTCAAAACCGTAAAGTATAATCTCTGCTGGAGGCCTCAGTGCGTGCTGCAGGATGGGTTGCTCTGGAATGCACTAAGTGGATTCTCACCCTATTCCAATGCATCTGGCTGGGCCAAATGAGACTTTTAATGAAAATGGTATTGAATAAGCAGCTCTGAAGGGAATAAATAATACACAATAGATAAATTTGTGATCAGTGTGGCTAATGATTATTCAAAATAAACATAAAAATACAGAAAACTGAATTCATCTGAGTCAGTTGCCTCTAAGACTATCAAAGCTGTTTCCCTGGTGCAAAACCTAGTGAGAAATTCAACAACCGAAACCCTCTGGTAGGCTGTACAACCTAAGGGGACTATTGCATAAAGGAGAGCAGGATTTATAATAAAGTGTCTGAGAGGGAAACACTGTGATTGATCAGGACACTATAACAATGACACAGGATTATTATAAGCTGTTTAGGAAAAAGGCAAAAGACAGGGAAGGGAGGAAGAAAGGCGGATCAGGGAAGAGCTAAAAAGATTGAGGTGTGTTGGATAAAGGGTATAAAAAAGGCCATCTGCATGTAAGCAGGCTGCTGGTCAGTATGTTTGTGTGACTGAGCCCCATGGCTAATTGCCACTGTTTGTCCTATCCTCTTCTAAATGCTATCTTTAACTACCTTCCATATGACTGTGTTCTCTATTCTGCATCTGTGCATCTGATCTGATGAACTCCAGACCAGTTGGTGAGTCAAATGAGCAGGCTGGGTGACAGGTACTGGGAGACGCTTAAAGGGCTTTTTTCCTGAGCATGCATTCTTTGGAGCTGGATGGGACTGTGCACACTGCCTGTGTGTGTTGTGGGTCTCTGTAAAGACCCAGGCTGAGAATAGACAGAAGCATGTCCAAGGCACCTAACACTCCCCATTCATAGGACAATGATGCCAAGACATATTTTTTTGTGAATCTTTCCACTATTTTCCTGAACATATTTGTTCTGTGACTAAGCATATTGACTCATTAGAGCATACTAGACTACCAAAAGCCACAGGGTTAAGCCTCTGTAGTTTTTCATGTTAAAATCCTGAATTCAAAAGGTCAGAAGCAGCCTCTGAAGAGATGAATGATTGTTGAAATCAGCAGAGTTTCATACAGACTTCAGGAAGCTCTGAATTGGGCCCAAGCACATCATGGCAAGATTACTTAAAATTTGTACACAACCTCCCAGTGTTACTATGAGAACTCCTGCAATCCTGTGTGTCGTTTCATGATCTGAGGAAGTTATTGACAACAGAGATGGTTGTTATGGGGACAGTTGTCTGCCAAAGAAAAAAGGTTACACGACAAAGAGAACATCTGATTATGACAGATTTGTTCTTATACAGAAGAGGAGGTGTTTTCACATGCAGCCCTGAAAACACACAGGTTTATTTGGGCTTTTAAAGCTATTGCCCGAGAACCAGAAGCTCAGGAAGAAGCAACTGAATCTGGGGGCAGACCAAGACTACAGCAGGTATAACATAAAATTTTTTGGATTCAAAACAAACAGGTCAGCAAAAGCGTATTATTTTAGACTTAATTATGATCAATGGGCCACTGTTGGTTTCAGACTTTTTCAAACAAAGGCTCCTTTTTCCTCCCTGCAGGACTCCAAAAAGGAAAAAAAAATCTAAGCTAAGGAAAGTAAAACAAAATGGAGACATAAGAAGAGAAAGGGAACAGACCAGTATTGTACTTCATTTGTTCTCAATGATTCAAAACATGAATGTTTCAGTTCAGTGTAGAATCTCCCTGTGCAATCACATTCTGCTCTTGAATTCATGTTCCACTGCTTCCTTGAGATTGTTTTCTTCATAGTTCTTTTTTTTTTTTGTAGATGCTTCAGAGCAGTACAGGAATAAGAGAACAAAAAGTGATTTTTCCAAGAACAAACAGCAGCACAGTTACTATGAAGTACAGCTCTTCTGCAGTTCAGTACTGTAACTACCCACACCCTCTCCTCCTTTTTCCAAGCGCTGTGTTTTCCTCTACACTTTCATTTAAAGCATCTTCTAAAACCTGAAGAAATTCTGTAAAATAACTATCAATTGCTGCCAACAGTGGGTAGCAACCAGGTACTGACAATTGTGGAGGCCTAACACTAACACTGTTTAATTGCAGTGGAGTTGATCTAAATCTCATTGGGAGGGGTTTGTCTGGCCTTTGATGAAAGCTCTCTGCCTCTTAACCCTGTTTAGAGCAGGTGTGATTGACATAGTATTTAAATCTACAGGAGCACCTGTTTGCAACAGCACATCTCTCCAGTGCCATTAAAACAGTATTCAGAGCAGAGGAAAAAAATACATATTTTCATTTTCACCATACCTCTCCACTGACACTTGACATTTCCAGGGTTTAGCTTTCTTTGCATTTAGGATGATGGGGAGTAGGGTAGAAACATGAAAATTTCATTGATTCTTTATAAAACATGAAATCTAATTCCCTTTGTTTCTTCTTAGATATTAACATAGAAATAGATGCTTCCATCTGAGGCTCAGAGAAGAACCATGGTAACCATCCAGAGCCATACTGACTTCAGTGGGCTCTTATGTCTGTCATCACAGCATAAATCAGAGCATAATATGAGATTTCCAAAGCTCAAATATTATGGCCTCTGTATGTATATACTGAGAACACAAGCATAAGAGACGCACTAAAATTCAAAAGGAGGGAGTGGAAATATCCTAATGCAGAAACACACTAATCATGTTATCCTTTCCTACAGGAAAAAAACCACTTAGAATAAAGATCAAAATTCAACCAAACTTAACAAACTTCTTCATATAGCTCTTTACAGGAAAGACTAGAAGCTTTCAAATATGCCATAGCACAAACCTGCTGGAGCTCCGGCAGCATCCCAGAGGCAGCAGTGGGTGCTTTCAAAGACAGCCATTACTATAACTCTTGGGTCACAGCAGAACACTGAAGTGCAGGTAATAGAACCCATTTCAGGTTTTGGTTTGGTTTTTGGCATGATTTCCAACAGCTGGTTGGTTGGGTATAGAGCGAGGATATCAACTTCATTATGACACAGCCCTAGAGGAGGAAGGATCTTTGCAGAGCAACTTTCTAGCAATTGTCAAATTATCAGTGAAGCACTTTACTTCTCTTGCATGCAAATACTTACAATTAATTATGCTTATTACTTTTTGTATTTACAACTTACTTCTACTTTACACTCCTCAGAGGCCAGCTGTAGTTATCTAATCTTGCAGAAATGTGCCGCAGGAGGCATGTGGGACTCTTGTTGGGCTGTTTGCCCTGTAGTCTCCACACTGGGCGAGTCAGAGCCGTGTAGGTGCCCTAAACAAAGACAGACCCAGAGTTGTCATTTCTCATTGCTCTTTCCCTTTAAAATAAAAGCCACCATTAACTAGGAAACTGTTACTCTGACTGAAGACAAGAAAGCCAAACGAGAGATGTGAAAAAGCATGTCACCTTCTAGGGAAAAAATAAATAACAGGGTGATTTTTTTTTTTCATACAGCTCAAGTGGCTGAAGACTTCACAGAAGTTCCACCTTAACATTAAGAAGAACTTCTTTATTTTGAGGGTGGCAGAGCCCTGGAACAGGCTGCCCAGGAAGGTCGTGGAGTCTTCCTCTCTGGAGACATTCTAAACCCACATGGACACATTCCTATGTAACCTGTTCTAGGCAGCCAGGGGGCTGGACTAGATGATCTCCAGAGGTCCCTTCCAACCCTAATGATTCTGTGATTCTGTGCTTCTAAGACCAAAGATCTTGGTCTCTAGTCCTCCTTGTGGCTATGGTTTGTAGAGACAAGTCCTTGGGTTGCTACAGAAAGAAAAAGAGAAGTCTGAAAAGGAGCACCCCAGATGGGAAGGGACCTACTCCAGGCCATACCCCATGAGGGGGCTTCTTCAGAAACAGAAAACTCATCCCTGCCACAGGAGCAGAAGAAAACATACAGTAGGCTGCTGCATACACTCTGACATCTGTCCTTCTCTCTCTGTACAGTCAGTGGGATACGGTAATGTATTTGTTACTGCTTTTGTAGGGAAATGGGTAGAAGAGGGCACACCTCCTTTTCTTTCATGCTGCAGTAAGCTTGGATATAGGTTTCCTATAGGAGCTGTCACAGAGGTATGATGCTGCCTATGCTCCTGTGCCTTCTTCCACAAAACTTCAGTGAAGTCACATGGAGTTTGAAAATAAGTTTAAAAAGAGAGTAGAAAAAAAAAAAGGTTGAGGGTATATATATTTGCACTTGCAGGCCACTTTCTGAGCCTTTGCTCTTGAGCTTTATTCTTTTCACTGTGACTGAGCAACATTTTTTCTCATTTTTAATTTATTGTTTTTATTGTTACTTATAGCTCAGGTTTCCGTGCTCTCTAGAATCAGACTGCAGAGGTGGACAGCAAACACTGTTACAAGACTTGTGACAGCATCACCACAATGTCAATGTATGATTTGACATAACATTTCACATATTTTTGTCTGTGTTTCCAAGTAGTTCATTCCAGGAAAAATTTCCATGTGGCCCAATATATCCTGCCATGAGAATGCTCAGCATTTCATTCCTTAAGGTGTTCTATGTTGGTTAGTATTCCTGAAGAAGATAGTCTGCAGAAGAAATTTTCCCAATGTGCAGGAAGGGAGAATTTCCATGTGTTTTTGCCGGGTTTATGATACAATGTGTACCTCATGGAACACAGTCAAACTTCCATGTAACAGTTTATTTCCAGGTTACTGACATTTTATAGGGGAATCATGGCACAGTCTTATGAAAACAAGGAACATATGCAAAACCCTTTAAAATGTGGAAGAGAAGATCGATACAGTTTCTTTCTCACACTGTATGCATGCTACTTCTCATGCACTTCAAGGATAATAGAAATTCCAGTAAACTCTTTACTGTTCAAGGCTCATAAAACCTACATATGCTGCACATCTTTCTGAATCAAGTTTTTGCATGCAGTGCAATCTGAAAATTTAATGCTGAAAATAGTTACTCTCTGTGCTTTCCAATTATTGAGTTTTGACTTAATCTGCAGTGAGAAGCCTCCAAACATTCTGGCTTCTGTGAAACGTCTGATGATTACACACTCCATTAACTCAATAATTGTGCTGGTAAACTCACTTTGGAGCCTTGGTCTGGAGACCACGTAGGCTTATTAACTGCAAAAGGTGGGTGCTGTGCCACCCCCCACACCCTCCCACATGTGTAAGCAATCAGAGCAGCAGCTCCAGGGTATCAGGGAGATGAGTGCCTTGACACTGATGCCCCCAGCTCTGCCCTGGGAAAGAAACTTCACTCTGTGGTCTGAAAAATGACTTGTGCCCTGGTAACTCTGCCTGCTCTGCTCCAGAGAGCAGCTCTGCCTGCCAGGAGACAGCTTCTTTCGCTGAGGCCAAAGCAGCTCATCCAGAAAATGAGAGAAAGCATCTGCTCACTATCAGCTTTACCTTCCTCCTCCTCTTGTATTGCACTTGTTGTGTTGGGTCTCAAATCCTGGCACAAATGTAGAGATGCTCAGTGCAGCCTGAGCATATTCATCAGTGTGAGTATTGCAGTATCTGTCAACATTTCCTCCACAATACCTGAGAGCACTTTGAAACCAGTGCTGGCTCCCTCTCAAAAATCCTAGTGAAACATGGATTTCACTCAGCTCTGTGCTCCAGGGTCACACACTTCTTGGGCATGTGGTTCCAGCAAGCCTCATCATCTGTGGTCCCAATCCAGAAGCACTTTATTGCAGATAACCTCATCTAAGCACAACTATAGCTCTTAATATATCCATGCACTAACATGGGTTTTCTGCACAGGTTCACAACCCTCCCTTTTTGAGGGCTTTTCAAAATCTCATTCTTTCATCCAGTTTATGTGCAGCCACACAAACAGCTGAATCAGCTTTCCTGAAGGGAACTTCTGAGAAAGGGCAGCAGTGAGTATTGTGGTGATGGGGAATTCAAAGGCAGGTTTTTTCACCTTTTCTCTGCTACCAAGGGACACGTAACCTCAACTTCCACAAGGTTATTAGATTCACCCCCTTCACCACTGAGATTCCTCTGCACAAATCCCAGAAGTATTTTGGGTAGCTCTGGGAGTGCATCATGAAGACTTGTATTTTAACCCTCTAAGTGGTGTATGTTATGCAATCTGGGACAGAAAGGTCAAATCACGATTCAAACAAAAATGAAATGCATACATTCCCCCCTCCTGTCAACAATTCCCACCCAGCCCAATCACCTCCAGCTATGGACACTGGTGAACTGAGTCTATTCTGGGCTCTCACACAGATCTGCCCTGTGGCTGAGATACACCTCTCTTCCTTTTTCCTTCTCCCCTCCCAGTGACTACAGCAACAATAGACAAACCAACAGAAAGCTTCAGCATGAGCAATACCTGCTTATGTATTTTTCTTGAGGCAGTAACAGATGCAAACATATACATCTAGAATAATGTTAGGCCCAGAGAACCAGGCCACCAGGACTAGCGTTCTGTGAAGCAATCGGCTTGCCTTGCCCCGTGCCACATTCCTGCATGCAAAATACCAGACTCTGGAAAGGGATATACTGGGGGCAAAGCCTCACCCTGGCACCAAGCGCTCTGGTTGCCCAGCTCACACACACATACAAAGGCCACTTCCAGCTTGGTGTGGGTCAGAGACCACGTGTAAGTTGGCTGCCCCAGGAACAGACATGGGCTAGACTGGCTCCGGCTTTAGCCTCGTATGATGTACAAGAAATTTTTCCTGCATTGCTCTTGTTCAGTGGAATTCGTGTGTGGAGCCAAAGATTGCTCCACAACCACCTCAGAAAACTGTGATTCATCAGATGGCATTTGAAAGGGGCCATCCCAGTGCCCATCCCCTAAAAAACCCCCAGCTATGCCAGCAAGTCTCCGGTGGCATTGTGTGTGCAGGTGGGATCCCATCCAGGTGGGTGTTCCTAGCAGACACTTGTACACTTACATTGTCTCTTCAGAGTATTACTACAAACACTTTTAATTTAGTCATCTAGAACAGGATTTCAGTACTACGGAAAAAAAATGGTTTCCATGTTATTTCTGGAAGCTTATATAATTTTTCCACTCTCTCCTTTCCTCTAGGCACCACCTCCTCTTTGCATAATTTCATTAAGATGTATAAACTCTCCAAGATATATATCAGGGGAAGGAGTGTAAAAGCAGCAGTCATAGAAAAAACACCGAAATACAACTTTCCATCCAAGTCACACAAAAAAAATTGCAAAATTCCTTGGCACCAGAAGCATAGGGAATCAGAGCCACCTACTAACAAGTGAAGGTGGGGTTCCTATGTGTGCAGTCAGGGCTGTGCCAGCAACATTAAGGAAGATATTTTTACAGATATTTGAAGTAGAGAGTCTTAAGATCTCTTGCTGACATTCATGACACTGCTGGTCAAACCAGCCAACTTAAAGGCAGCACTGCAACATAACCCTCTGCTGTGATCATATATGCTTAACTCAAGTGAAAAGGTCAGAGATCTCCATGTATTTTTTAAAAATACAGAAACCAAATTAACCTCCTATTAAATGTGGGACATGGTCACCTGCAGGATGCAGAGTTTTGAATCAAAAATCAAAAAATCATGTCTTCTTCACCTGAGGATCTGAGTGAGGATAGGGAAAAAGAAAATTAAAGTTGTTTATGAAGCCCTATCGCCCTTTAAGGCCCAATTCCTTCTGCAAATAAAGAAAGACCACAACAACCAAAGTAATGTCCCATCTGCCCAGGATCCATCCAGCCTCATGAAGGCTGTGCTAGAGCAACCATCTCTCCACAAACCTTCACTGGTTCCATCCTGAAAGAAGACACACAGGCTGTTCATTTAAAGCCACTTCCCAAATGCTCTAAGTCACAAGGAAAGCAAAGCTATATATCAGCAACCATGGATATGGCATTGTCAATTCTAACCCTTGGATTAACTCAATACTCTCACCTTTAATGGGAAATGAAAATGAATTGATGGTGTTGGATCTTCTCCCAGCAGGCTAGTGTCCTCTGCTCAGTGCCACTGGAACGAATATCACCTGTCTGGCTCTCCAAAACACATAGAGCAGATAAATGGAGTGACCTGCTTTCTCAGCCATATGCCTGCTCCCTGCCCAGTTCTGGATCCAGGCACCAGGGCAGGGCTGATCAGCCAGGCGCTCACTGCAATTTCCTTGGCTGAACCAGATCAGCAGATACAGGGACAACAATTAAGCTTGGAAATTTTTTTTCAGCCATGAGCATGTTTCTTTGTCTGTAACTCACGTCTTTGTATTCATTTATCCTCAAATGGTATCTGAAGATCCTCATTCTATACGGTGTATGTATTTTCTTTTGGCATGCCTGGGACAGTGAAAATCAATAAAGGCAGTTTCACTTGCAGGAGTTTGAAGCCATGGTGTTTGCCCAATAAACATCCCATACACACAGTCCTTCATTGCTAAAGAGAACTGCACTGAAGTAAAAAATATTGCAGGCACTTCTCCTGATCTTAGAGCTTGTAAAAGGATATTCTCACACAAGCTGAAGGACTGGATTGTGCAACTTTGGCAGCACTGAGCACTTACCTGAGTACAAACAGCCCATTGAAAAGGTCTAGCACAGAATCATTCCCCACAAGTCTGTGGTTTCAATAAAACAACAGATTAGTTAATGAAGGACAGCAGCATCTCCAAAATGGCCCTGAATTTTAGAGGGTGCGCTTTTTTCTGATGAAGTTAGCATAAATGTACAGTAAAATCTTTTCAGGAAGAAAATGGTCTTCACGTACTGATAGGGTGCTGCAGTAGAATCCTTCAGATGAATGGAGGTTTTGCAATAGATTTTATTAGGGAGGAAGGATTTACCCAGAATTTTTCCTGTTCCAAATTGGCAGCAAAAAAGAAGAGAGTGTTTACCTGAGTGACTAATTTCAGCAGCTCCAGGACAGTGTGAAGTTTCTTCTGAGGAAATAATTTGGATTCAGAAATATATAAAAGACCACTCCAAATGGAGCATGCAGTTTTCAAAAGAGGCATCTGGAAAAAAACAAGTTTCTAATCATTTTGGATGTGAAGCCAAAGGAATTCAGAACAAGCATTTTGGTAACAGAAAAACGTTCTTTAAGGAAGATTAGGGCAGGAGCAGTTCACCTCTACCCCGGCTAGTGATCAAGCTCTGAGCAGCAACCAGGTTTTTTAGGGTATTGTTTTACTGGAGCTCATTTATCCATATTTTTTTTAATGACAGAGCTTCAGGAGGTGAGCAGTGAAGAGGTAGAACAGCCCTGTGAAGAGTCAGCACATTGAACTGCAGGATTTCTTTGCTTTTTGTGATGCCTTAGGACCAGTTCCAAACTCCTCATAATCATCGCATTAATCTCCCAAGCTGTGCCTCACTTCAACTCTGCAATACTAGAAACAGGAAATTTCCACCACCTCTGCCTTTGACGGCCACTTAGCGACTGCTTTTGTGTGACAACTCATAGAAGGAAACAAACCTGCATTTCGAAATGCAGCGACTGCCCCAGGAGAAACGGGAGTCTTGCTCTATCTGCTCAGTCTGAAAAAAAGCTTTGCATTTGTAAGTCAGCTCCAAAGAGCTCCAAAACGCTTGGCTTGCCCTGTCCCAAATTCAGCACATCCCCCAGCAACTCTCAGCATGCAGGGGAAGTGCAGAAGCCCCATCTGGGTCCTCTTGTAGACAGTGCTTTGGAGAGACACAAATTCACCAAAAGCCAAACACCCACCATCCATCCATCCATCCCTTCCTCTCCTCCACGTGTCAGACCAGAGGCACATGCCTGTCTTTAGCACAAATCAGGTAGGATGGGGGTATCTGGCAGTCCCTCCTCCCCCTGTATGAGCAGGAGTGGGACTCAAGTATCCTCTGCCAGCAGTGCCTGAAGCCCCATCCTTGTCGTCTGCACAAGGGCTGTACAAGGAGCCACGAGGCTGTGCAAGCTCAGAGCACTCAGGAACTGGCAAACGACGGGGCATCCTGCACATGGCAGGAAGGAGAGGGGTCGCTGCCAGTGATAAGCCCCTGAAGAGGGCAAAGGAGAGCAGCTGGGGCACGTACCATGATTTGGGTCTGTTTGTGTGACAGAGTCAAAGAAGTATCTATCAAAGGCTGGAGCTTACACCAAGGAGTAATGCTGCTCCCCTTGGAGCAGATGGTGCCTCTGTACCCACACAACAATGCAGGTCTGTCTGGAAAAACAAAGTGGGTATGTGCTGTGAAGGATGGACAAAAACAAGGCAGAGAAGGACAGAGAATTTGGTTTTTGTCACAGAAAGTTATCCCAAGCAGCCTGTAATAAAGGTGCCATGATGGGGGACTGAAGCTGTGCCCAAGGGTAGCAGCCATGCTGGGTGCTCTGGGGCGTGAGCAGACGCTGTGGTTGTGGTGCCTCCTGAGGGGAAGAGGGAGCCTTGCACAGCACACAGCGGTCGTTTGCTCTCCACCGAGGCATTTTGTGGGAGAACCTTCCTTCCTGACAGCAGGCAAAGGAGGTGCTGCAGATCACAGGAAAATCAGGACAAAAGCCAGGGTCATACCACAGGAGAGGCAGTTTCCATGTATTTGCTAATCCTCTCTGGACTTCTCTCCCATGAACTTTCTTTGCATCCTCTTAAGACTCTGAAAACTCATAGCATCCCCAATATCCTGTAGCAAGGAGTTTCACAGCTGCATCCTTCCTAAACAGGACCACACCAAAGTACTTTTGCACTAAAATGAGTCTTTAGAATTTTCTTCTGCAAAATGTGTCATTCACAGCTACTGACAGGAACAGAGCCAGCCCTGCAGGCAGAGCCTTGTTTACCCCGAGTCCTTGTAAACCTGCCCACGCCACTGCACATCCCAGCATGGGGAAGCCCTCCTGGGCACCCAGCCTGCTCATACACTGAGGAGCAGCAGCTCACACAGAGGCCTGTTTGCTGTTAAGCACTGGAAATGTTGTGGCCAGCAGGATAACTAGTGGAGAACCAGCATCTACACACCTTTTTCCACATCACATAGAACTGGTACAGTTTTATAATGTCCAGTGCCTAGTCCAGTTTGCATCTGTCCATTCATCCTTTAAGCTTCTTTGAACTCAAGTCTTGCACGGAGCTAATCACCCCACCAACATTTTGCTAATAATAGCAGCAGCCCTTCAGTCTGTCAGGAGCACACATAAGAAAACCACAGTGATAGGACATCTCTCATGTCCCCTCCGTGTCAGCCCTTTCTCACTCTGGTGAGGAGAGAGCGGCAGAATGTAAAGCTAAAATGCTCATTTTCAGACGCTCTGTGTCCCACCCAGGCTGTTCACCAGTGTTTCACAACCCAAGCTGTCTGCTGCCAAGCTCCTCTGGGGGACTCAACAATTAGAAGCCCCATAAAGAATGTTAAAAGCATTTAATTAACCAAATATAATCAGAGTTAACATGTTGCTAAGGATGATCAGTGCAAGAACCAACATAAACAAAGCTCCAAAGGCACAAGAACCTTTACATAGGACAGTAACCCTGACTGCCTTCCTCCAAAGATACGCTTACCTTTCGCAGGGGGTGTAATTCTTCTGTGGGGCAACTCCTAGAGAGACACCCTGCCTAGGAGCAGAAATGCTGTGCTGGGATAGGGGTGGCCAAGATTCTCTTGATTTCCTGGTGGGGAGGAGAAAGTCAGGTTTCAAACCATGCTGCAGCACTGCTGTCTACATGATCATTTTACAGTCTTTTAATTACTTCAGAAAAATTATTTAATTAAGGCCTCTTCTGTAGAGTTCTAGTTCAAAACTGCAGCCTGTCAGCTTTACTGGTCCTAAACTGAAAGAAGTTCCCTGTGAGAGGACATGCTAAGGCTCCTTTGTGCAATGCTTGTGTGGACTCCTGGAGCTGACCTCTGTCTTGCAGAGATGGCACTGGATCACTGGGGTTTCAGACCACCAGCACCTGGGGTAAACACCCATGCTCTGGGTGAAGGCTGAAATTTGTGGTGAGAGGAACATAAATCCTCAGCCATAGCTCTGAAGGTCTGAAGAATACTCCCAAGTACTGTGTGAATTATTCAACCACACTAGTGCTGACTCGCAGGGACAGCGATTCCACACACAGTTTTAAAGCCAATTTACTTAACAAGATTTTAATACAAAGACAGCTAGAAACCTGTTTCATTCTCCTGGGTCAGATCATGCTGGAATTTTCTTAGGTCTCAAATACACAGACCAGTACTGACAGTGATCAATTTACAGTCCAGCTGGTCTTTGCCTTTTGTTAAGCACATATCACAGTTTCAACAGGTTAAAAGCCGAGGCACTGAAAGGCATTTGGTTTCCAGCTCTGTTGTGCATGACAGCACTTCTGACCTGGGTACATATTCAGAGTCTCCACTTGCCTGGCATTTTACATCCATAAGACATCCTTGCAGCTACACTACAGTGCAGGAAGAAGTCCAGAATAAAACTCTCAGGATAGCTAAGAGACTGGAGGGCTTGGAGACCAACCACCAAACTTGGAAAACTGAAAGGATTGAGGAGAGTAACAAGAGTCACAGGGATAACAAACACACCCAAACAACACATGGTGAAAGGCTGAAGGGGTTTAACCCAAGGCAGAGAAAAAAAATGAAAGGGGTGGAGAAGCAGCACTCACTCCAGAAGGTAGCTGTGACAATCATCCGGTGTTCTCTGCATCCTCTGTGAACAGGGTAAAAAACACAACCCAATTTCCAACAAAAATAGGGGAGGCTCTTAGGACACAGAACTGCAGAAGCCATGGGGATGCCTATGGATATTACAGCTTAAGGACATTATGGAAACCCCTTCCCTGGAGGGCAGCAGGAAAAATGTTTCCCCAGGATGTGTGAGAGCTGGAAGTGGACAGGACCCCACTAGCCCCAGCATTTTCAGGCAGCAGGGAGGGAGTCTCAAGCCTCCCTGTGCTGGCAGGGCTCTATCCCACTGCGGTATCACCCGCCAGCCAGAGGAGGGAGAATCCCTTCACAAGGGAAAGGTGCAGTTCCAAGATTAGACTCCAGCCCCCGATAGTGCCCAGGGTTTCCCTGCTGAGCACTGCTGGGCATGCAGCCAGAGCAGGGGTGCAGCTCCAGGGATGGCTGTGCTGGGATAAGTGCTAATAGTTCTGTGGGGATGAGCTTATCATGGATACTTGCACAGGAGAAAGAGGGGAAGGAGAGCATGCAAGCAGCAGCTGCACAGCCACCCTGAGGTCCTCTCTGAGAAGCAGAGGGAACAGAAGAGAGAAAAAAAAAAAAACAAACGACAAGGCCAAGAGTCAAACCTGAAGGTTTGAAATTGGCTCTAGCCAGCACATGTATCTTGCATTCCAGATTTTACACTATCTTCCTAAAACTTCTGAAATTTCTACCTCCTCTCAGGGCCACTTATTCCCTTTTTTTCCTCTTATTCTGCATTTCCTCCTATTATCATGATGCCCACCTTTCAGACACGTCATGTGGCAATAGGTTTCATTCAACAGTGTTACCTTTATTTTGTGGTCAAGGGCACACTCTTGTATGGCATCTCCCATAGACGATGCCTCAGGAGGAGCAAGATAATTCTGGCTTCCCCAGCAGAGGAGAGCCTCCGTGGGGTGCTGGCATAGCAGCCAGACCTTCTCCCACCCCAGCTGTGCCAGGACAGCTCTACCAACACCCTCTGGGTAAGCCAGCCTGCCGCAGGCCCACAACATTGGGTCCCAAGATGATGCAGGATAGTGTCAGGGAAAAGGGTCTTAACATCCATTTTTACAAACCATGTAAAGCAGCAAAACTACCCAGAACTGGTTAGCAGAACAGCAACACTTCATGCATTTATTACTAATGGTCTACACAACCCAGTCCCAACTTGAGATTTTATTGTTTATGGGCACAACATGTTCATTTTATGGAACAGACCTGCTCTGTGCTGGGAGACTTCCTGCAAGCAACTGTGGTGTTAATTTAGAAGATGGCATTCTTCCCAAAGTCATTATTAAACCAATAACCCTATGTTACCTCCAGCATCAAGGGGCAATGTGCTGTTGGAGGCAAGACAGAACAAAGGTCCTAGCGATAGTAATTGCAAAAGGGCTTAGGGGCTGTTCTCTTCAGGGAACAGAGGGAGATGCAGCCTGGCCCAGCTCCAGTGTGTGTGGTTTTAAAGATCCTCACTTAAGTCGTATGGCGTTAAAAGAGCTGCCACTTCTGCACCCATGCCTGGCTGAGTTACAGCAACTGCTTTCAGCATCTCTGCCAGAAACATCATCTCTCATGACTTTTATCGTGGAATGGGTGCGTGTTTGTAATCAGCTTGGAAAATCTGTTTCTGAGCTTAATTCTAAAGCGTTGTCTTTGCTACAGAAACAACTGTACTCTGTAACACAGCCTGCCTGCCCTTCAGCAGCATGGGGAATGATTTGCTGTCCTGGAAAATTGGTCACAGCATAAGCCCACAGGGTTGTGCAACCTCACTGTTTGATGCCTTTGGTTTAAGTGCTGAACACACTGTACAAGCACAAATAGGCAGCCTGATCTGGGAAGTCTTCTACAGTGCTAAAATGCCAACCATTTGGGTAACCCTCTAAGCTAATCAGTGGTTCATGCAGTAATTTTATCAATTCCCAGTGGGAGGCAAGAGGTTAATGCCAAGGTCAAAATCACTACAGAATTCATCTCAGTTTTTTCGGTTCTGGTAATCTTAAGGATCAACTTGCGTGTTCCTACAGCAAACTTGCTCAAGAAACATCTTATTTAAATGCCTTTGCAAAATGTCTTTCTGAACAAACCAACCACGTAGGCTTTGCAAGGGCAAGGATGTCAGCCACCAGCCTAAGATGAGGCAGAGCAGTCATAAATGCATTGCACAGTGGTTGCAGATAGCCTTGCCATCACTGGGGAATGCAACTGTTTACAGATACAGTGCAACCAAACTGATGCAAGCTGTTCCTCAGGGCTTTTTTCAAAGGAATCCCAAAATTTGGTCCTCCCAAGGTGCTTGGAATGCAACATATTCATATAGAAGTCTGTCTCAGACTGTACTTCTGCAAGCAAATAGGTTAATAAATTTCTAATCGTTTGGTTTGGCCTAAACAGAGTATCAGCAGTTTTTGTCTAGCTGTGTTTCTTCAACGGGGAGATCATTAAGTAAACAGTTTGCCTGGGGAGGCTGGAATTTCCATCACTGTCTAACCCACTCCTACATCTTGCCAAACATCTGGCAGGAATGAGTTAGGGAATCTTACTTTTGCATGAGGCAGGGTGGCAGGCTTAAACACATCTTGAGGTATCTTCTAGTCCTGCCTCTGGTAGTTTGCTGTCTAAATCAAATTGTTCTGGGATCACACATTAGAAACACATCGATAGGGCTCTGCCATGCAGCTAATGACAAGACTGCCTAGGCCTCTTGAGTCTTTCTACACGACAGAATTTCTGCATGATTTGTGTTTTTCACAATCATCAAGGCATTTTGCCTACAATAAAGAATCCACAGCTGATAGACAGAAAATTGATTTTTTTTTTTTAATATCCTTTACCTCAGGTGAGAAGGCTGTACCAAACCCAAAACCAGGTCCCACGTCACCAGGCTTAGCCTCTCTCCTTGCTTTGGACTGCAGAGCAGTGCCCTGCTCCATGATATCTTCAAGACCAGTTCAGGCAATGATCCCATCACACTGGGTGACAGCTGCCCAGATAAGCTGCCCTCAGCCCTTTGCCACTGTGCCCTTCAGCTCTGCCATCAATACTGGGATCCCTCAGCAAATTTGAGGTTTTTGTTCTCATCTTTAGCACCCTCATGGGGTCACAACGGCAAGACCCAACAGAAGCCTTGCTTTTCGTGTTCACAACAAACTGCAGAAGAATTACACTTGGGACTGTCAGGTTTCCTGCCCAACTCCCAGTCTTGAGAACCAAGAAGTCTGAAAGCCCAGACCTGTTTCTGCAAGAAATGAGAATGACAGTCAAGACCACAGCTGTAGGAGCACCTCATTTGTTTAACTTGACTTCAAGTAAAGGAATCACAGTCTAGCCCACTGCCTTCACATAACCATACACCACCAATTTCTGTGCACATCCATGGAAACACAATATACAGAACAGCTATTTCTGTAAGCTTTTTACTAAAAACACAGTTCACAAAGCAGATGCCCCATACTCAGACATGACTTGCAGTGTCTGGGCATCCTGCTTTGCTACCAGAGGGGGCAGCTCAGGCAAAGCCATTTGTTTAGCAGCAGAAAGCCTTTCACAAGTGTCAGCATCCTCCCTTACACCAAGAGGCTTGATTACCTGCTTAGGACAGCCATAGCTCTGTTGCATCACTGGAAGCACCTTCCAAAAGGTCAATTTATTGGAAAACTAAAGGATCTTCACAGAAATGAATTACAGTGGCAGGAGCAAACAGAATGGGCAATTTCTTACTACCTCTCATTTGAACAAACATGGAAGTTTTTCTTCCGGGGCCATGCCTACGTTCTGCAAAACTCCATTTGCCAAATTAAAACAGTGGTAGGTCATGTAGATTGTACATATGGAAAAAAAAGAGAAAAATTATGCTGAAGTACTGGATCCTAGTTAGAAACCACAGCTGCAGGACTTACTAGGAGCAGCAACTCATACCTCTTCCTTTTTAGATTACAGGCACCACAGAACAAGTTCAGCATAACTTGCAGAGCTTTTACTATGCAAGCACACTTTTCACCCATTAAAAAAATAGATTAGAGGAAGATATAAACATCTTATTTATTAAATCAAATAGAAATGCAAAATATATTTTACATGCCTTACATGGAAAAGAGATGAACTTCCAAGACTTTAAAGCAAGACTGTGTCAGTTGACACGCAGGAAATAGGAACATTATAAACAGTCACAGAGAGGAGGAAGGACTGGGGGGAGGTGACACAGGGATTATGGGCAGTTCCCCCCCACTCTGAGAAAGATTTCCTAAAAAACAATAATGGAGTTTATGCTGAGCAAGCATTAGAAGCCTGAAATTAACTTTAACATACACTTATTTTGGAGGAAGTTGTCTAAAGAAGCACAGTTGGCTAATAACTAGTCAAAACAACGGTCTAAATTATGTATAACATACTCATTAAGTGGACACAGGTTTATTTTTTGAACTCATATGAACTCATTTTTTATGAACTCATTTTTTCTATACTCATATGAAAGACATAGGTCTATTTTTTGAACATAGTAGGGTCAGTCAGAAACACCAAAAAAAGCTTTTAAAAGCTAGATCGATACACAGCCACATTCTGCGTGACTCTTCTACTTAAAAAAGAAAAAAAGGATGAAAAATAGAACTATTTTTCTAAATATTTGAATTATTTTGCCATCCTCCAACTCTTCCTCCCTCCTACACACAATTTCTTGGAAGCTGAAATGACACTCAAGAACAAATACAAAGCATACACCAATAGTATATTCCACAGTTTTTCTAAAGAGTCAATAGTCCAGCAATTTTAAAGTGATCTATGTGCAAAAAATAAACAAATTAAAGAGTTTCTTAAAAAAAAAAAAAAAAAGGAAAAAAATCCACTGCAGCCCTAATTTCTACTTTAAAAAAAAATAAAAATCTGAGGATTAGCACTAAGTTTCTCAGTGGAGGACAGATCAGTAACTGCAAGTATTCTGTCTAACCTGTGACTCGATGTTGTAAAACTGTCAACATCCCAAGTTTACTACCTGCTGGCAAGTGGAAAACAGACCATATCCCCATGAGAAGTAGGAAAACCACTATTCATAAACTCGTCTTCTGAGATACATAAACATACGGTGCAGGTATGTATTCAGAGACTGCTACCTACAGCTGAGAACAGTCCTCCCAGCATGACTAACAGTAAATTATTAACAATAAAATGTGCAAGACTCCTAAGAGCAGTATTTGAAATGTTCCTGCCTGCTCAATGCCTCTAGGCCTAAACTATCCCCTCGTTAACAGTGGTGTGAGTCAGGGCAGCTCTGGTGAAGTTACAGTAGAAATCACTGTGCATGAGGATTTCTGTGAGAAGAACAGTCCCTTAAACTACAGACTAGTTCAGTCCTGACCACACTACAATAGGGAATTGTGTTTAAACCATGAGTAATCATGCAATCATCTCCAGCATAGTACTTCTTTTCTGCACACATGGAATGTAAATGACCGAGATTTACAACTGATGATTTTGCAGATTTAATGGATTATATTTCTCTAATGGTTCTGGCAATGCAAACTCAAATTAAAAAAACAACACCAAAATCCCACACTCACTGCTGTTTTTCTCTTTTATTTGATGACTTATCTGGCACACAGTTAGGGTTTGTTAACAGTGTGTAAGTGTTCAAAGACATCAAATTACGTGGCCTGGGGTGGGGAGAAGGGTTGTCCTATGGTAAAGTCCAGGTGTGGAAGACACCACAACAGGTGTTTGAGTAATCAAAAATCTTATGTCTGTCATTAGTCCAGTAAATGAAACAGACACCCCAGGTCCTAATCAAGAACTGGGAAACAAAACAATCACCAACTCATAAAACACCTTGAGTTTTCCAGATGAAAACTCAGAAGAGCAAAATATGATCAGCAAAGTCACTTGGTGTTATGACTTTCCAAGTCACCTTGCAAAACAATTCAACCATCAAAACTATCCACAACTTGAATGCCAAGTGGCTGTATTCTCCCTTTCACCACCTACTGCTACATAGGACAGAGGAGCATTATGGAATCTGAGGGGTGGACCGGCTGCAGGAAGGTGACCACTCTTTGCTGGAGTAAAGGAGCAGCACACCAGACCACAGAAGGAATCTCACACAAGGAATCTTACCCAACAACATGAGGCCTTGAGGATGAAGAATGATACAAACCATTGAGGTACTGGAGAGTGTCCAGAAAAGGGCCACGGAGCTGGTGAAGGGTCTGGAGCACAGGTCTTATGAGGAGCAGCCGAGGGAGCTGTGGTATTTAGTCTGGAGAAAATGAGGCTTGGAAGGGACCTTATTGCTCCCTACAACTACCTGAAAAGAGGCTGGAGTGAGGTGAGGGTCAGTCTTTTTTGCCAGAAGCACAGGCTCAAGTTGTGCCAGGGAAGGTTTAGATCATTAGGAAAAATGTCTTCACTGAAAGGGTGGTCAAGCATTGTAACAGGCTGCCCAGAGAAGTGGTGGCATCACCATCCCCAGAAGTATTCAAAAAAAGCATAGATGTGGGGTTTAGGGACATGGTTTAGCGGTGGATCTGGCAGTGTTAGGTTAATGGTTGAACCTGATGAACTTAAAAGTCTTTGCCAACCTAAACAATTCTACGATTCTATGAAACCACATACCTTAATGAAGGGAAATGGTGGTTCTGGTGCAGCTCAAATCACAGCCAAACTGTTTTCATTTGCCAAGGATGGCTAAACACTAACAACACAATTCAACGTGTGCTTCAAGTGCTGTTAGACGCATACCACATACAACATTTAGCCTTGGTTTTCCTCCCCATAATGCACTAAAATAAAACCAGACCTTAAGGAATAACTTGCATAGTAAGAAAAGGTCATCAATTTAATCATTAACTTTAAGCAGGCAAGCAAATTTGTAAACATTCAAAAGCGGCAGCATCCAAGTTACAAACAATTTAAGGAAAAAAGAATTGAGATTATTAAGGTTCTTTATCCTCTCAAAAATTTTGGAAATGATCTCTTGAAACACTGCAAACATTGAACACTCAGTTACACCTCTTCTAAACCTGCTAGCAGCCCTGCCTTCCAACAAATTCTGCTTTCTAAAACACACGATCTCACAATTGCCGTACTTTTTAACGTCTGCCATTTGGAAGTCAGCTATCAGAGCATTTCACCTCTAAATCCCATTAGCAAAGGGAATGCTTGTGTCTTGATTCAACACCTCTTTAACTTCTGAGGGCAAAGCATCAAAGAGGTGATCTTCCACTACCAGCCCACTTTTCCTGAGAAGCTGACACTGCCCCAGCGTAACTGGCAGACGGTCCAAGCAGTTTCCCTTCAGTTCCAGGTAAGTCAGCTGCAACAGTTGACTTACTTTATCTGGGATTGAGGTAATACAGTTTTGTCCCAGACTCAAAGTCCTCAATTTAACACATTTAAACAACTGTTTTGGCAAAACGTCGACTTTGTTTCCTGTGATGTGAAAATGCTGAAGATTTTGAAGCAAACCTATTTCCACTGGAATCACCGCAATTGAGTTGAAGCTTACATCTAAACACCTAAGTTTCTGTAAACTGAACACTGCGGCAGGTAAGGTTTCGAGTTTGTTATTCGAGAGATAAAGAGACTCCAAATTCTTTATGTGGGTAATG
This sequence comes from Myiozetetes cayanensis, assembly GCF_022539395.1. Lineage (NCBI taxonomy): Eukaryota > Metazoa > Chordata > Aves > Passeriformes > Tyrannidae > Myiozetetes > Myiozetetes cayanensis. The sequence goes on along the minus strand of NW_026086826.1, from coordinate 15,670,920 downwards.
GAGGAAGGAATGCTGACTATTTTATTGTGCCACAGCTTTAAACAAGTCAGTCTTTTTAAATGCTGGAAACTGATGATCTCTTCAATTGTGCGTATGCTATTTGACTTTAAATCCAGTTCCTGTAAGTTAGAAAGACTGAAGATGGCATGGGGAATTCTCTCCAGTTCACAGTTCTGCAGTTCCAGCTCCGCAACATTAGTCATTTTCTTAAGGCTATTGAGTACCACAAGCTTAGTGCCATCATTATGAATGACTAGTTTTGTCAGATGTGGTGCTACATCTGTGATATTGGGGGGAATTTTGGTCAAATTGCTCTTCACGTGGAGAATTTTAAGGTGTCTCAACTCTCTAAGAGATTCAAGCCCTATCATTTTATTGTTTTCAGAGTTCAAGTTGCCTATCAAGTACAATTCACGGAGGGTTTTGAGCAAATACACCCACGCAGGAATTTCTGCAACATCTGTGAATTTCACATGAAGGCATCTCAAGTGGTCCCGGAGGAAGCTGAAGGCCGTCTGCTCGACCTTCGCAGGGCAGTGGTACAGATGAAGCTCCTGAAGATTTGTCATCTGGGAAATTTTGGCGGTAATTTTTGCTTCGGGAATCAGCTCCAGTTTCAACACATCCAGATCCGTCAGATCAAACACTGCATCGGGGACCCCTGACAGCATGAAGAGGTGCAGCTCCTGCTTGTCCTGGGCGTTGCGGGAAACGTGTTGCCGAAGCTTTTCGTAAGTCCATTCGTGGTTTAAACTAATGCCGCGTAGTTTGTTCTCGCTCACCTCTGACAAAAAGACACCAAAGCGCTTAGAATACAGCTGGTCATACTGATCTACCATATGCAAGAGAAATGCAAAATCATTTTTGACATCAGGGATATCACTGAAGCTACTCTCTTCTCTGACCTTTTCAAAAGAATATTCTTTTAAAGGTATTCGGACCAGCCAGAAAAGCGTGTAGAGGCAGATAAAACCATACACACAAATGAGGGAAATATAGCTGATAAGCAGCTTCTTCAACATATAAGCCATATTGTGTGTACATTCAAACTGTGTGTAGCCAATCAGATGTTCCACTTTTGGGTTGCAAATGTGTTCAAAACTAATGGTGTTGACAAAGTTTGCCGTATAGCAGAGTATAAATATGAACTTGACAGTCTTGATGACAGTCTGGCCAACATAGAGCTTATAAATCAGATCACTGTCTTCCACGTGAGCCCGGAACTTACGGACTTTCTCAAACAGTGCTTTGGCTTGTTCTCCATCTTTCTTATCTAAAATCGTGACGCTGGGAATCTCAATCATCGGCTTGTCAGCTGAAAATTTGAAGCCAGATTTGGTTATCATGGGAGTGCTAGCACTTGGGCTTCCTTCATCACTGCTAGTGGAAACATACTTGGGCAGGGACTGGGCACCAGTTAACCTCTGTTTGTTCTCCTCGGAGTCCTCACACGCCGTTTCGGACAATGCTTTCGTAGTCCAAGGGGACTCAAAACACTTCCCCAGTATAGACACAAAATGCTCAATTTTTGAGCAAGTCTTGGGATACTTGAACCAAAAATTGCTACTGACTATTAAAATGATAGTATGGATGAGAACAAGATAGGGAAAATACTTTGAGTACCATGGAAGAGCCAAATGATAGCACATCTGGTTAATAAATACATACTGCTGAAAATCCAAATTTGTTTTACGGCCTGAAGAATCCTTCTGCTCCTTCTTCAGCTCCTGGCCTGATTCAGTGGATTGATACTGAGAAGAGGTAGCTCCGCTCAGAAAAATGTCAGGTGTTGCAGTAGTGGCACTTTCGAAGGAAACAGTTCTCATTGACACTTCTTCTCCTGGACCAGTGGTTGTTTCAACAGTGGTAAAGTCAGCCTTTCCTGATGTATCAGGCTGCACTTTTGAACTTACAGTAGACTGCAAAACTGGCAAGCAGACCACCTGGTCTTTTGTCAGCTGCATGGTTCCAGCAAAAATGGCAACCATTAACATAACAACAGCGAGATAATCCATAAATACATCCCACCATGGTTTCAAGATACGGTAAGTTGGCTGGATGTCACTGAGCGATGCAACTTCTGCAAGGGTAAACATTCCTACAAGAGAACAAAGACAAAATCAGTATTGTTGACTGGTGAAATTATAATATGTGAAAAGTAAAATGCCATAGCTGATATGCATTAATAACAAGAAAAGCAGCGTCGGACTATGCTGCACAATATTCAATTCTGTAAAAATGACTACTTGAGTCTGAGCATGTAAAATCCAGCACTGACATTATTTTGTAACACTTTGCATTTAAACAAAATAGCATTTCCTAAATGCTCTGCACTCTGTTCATGACTTGGACAGCACATTTTAGGTCTCTTGTTACATTGTCAGCAAGGTCCCTCATTTCTTTTCGTCTCCCACTCCTTGCTATTGAGCATCCACCTGTCTTACCAAATTGATTTGTCTCCTTTCCCTTATAGGTACCACTGCACAAGTGAAAGCCTTGCAGTTACTATGTGAATATTTGACACAATTTGTAATATGCTTGGATGCTTTAAAGTAAGAAACAGTTGGATGGGGTGCTGAGCAACCTGATCTAGTGACTGACATCCCTGCCCCTGGCTAGAGGGTTGGAACTAGATGATCTTAAGGTCCTGTCCAACCCAAACCCTTTTATGATTCTGTGACTGCATCAAATAGTACTGTATGCATTTTTCTTCCCCAGTTAAATTCAATCCAGCTAACCAAGAAAAAAAACCCCACAACTTTTTCTTAACATAATGGGGAAAACATTTTTTCAGATTATCATCACAGCTCAGTGATCGTAGGGAGCTGAGGGCAGGTAGCACAGGAGCAGACTGCAAGGCTTTCACCATATGCACCGTGAGACAAAGCAGCAAACTGATCATGTGAGAATCCAAACATCTTTGCAGCTTTAAATAGCTTGCTTCGCTTTTTGTTTTGACAAAATATAGAGGACTCAACTTATCAGCTTTTTAAAAAAATAAGCTTCCTGTGCAAGCAGGATGTGGTAAAATCATCATTTTAACTGCTGAACTTATGACCCAAATTTGTCACTTCTAAAGAAAAATATCTAGCTTGTGTACACACATGCAGTGGGGAAGAAGACAGGATGTACATTAACACACAGAGTCTGGCTCCCTTTGCTTGGGAGAAGAAGGGCTTAGCAGAGCACAAGGAGATCAAAGCAGGCAGTACTAAGATGCATTAGATTTATTATTTTTGACTTGTAGCATACCAGTTCATACAGACCTGCACCTTATACACCCTAAAAGACAGTGTCACAGGCAACGTGTATACAACATGGTAATTATTTCTGGAAACCAGACATTTCTATATGCAGAACCCAAACATCAGCCTCTGCCTATATGGTCGAAGGCATGCATAAGCAGCCCCCCCTTCCCACACCAGTGCAAGCAGCTCCCAGATCCTGGTCTGTGGGAAAGGCCAGCGGTCCTCTTTACTGGCATGGAGCTCGTGATGAAAGCATCTCCTCCAACACAGAGAGGGATCCAGCCCCCAGCCTCCCACACTCTCCTCCCAGAAGCTTTTACCAGTTTTGCATACCAAGCCTGGGATCTGGTGAAAGCAGCCAGATAGGAGAGGGCTTTATCTCACTGCTGCACTCATCTCCATTGGTGCTCTTGGTGCAGTTGCCGAAACTTAAAAGTCAGGGCTCAGTTTCTCAGGGAACCAGCAGAAGGAGCTTCCAGCTCTCACTTTATTTTCCAGTGAGCAAATGAATGTCAAACACTCCTCCCTCATCAGTAATACAAGCTGTCGAGGTCTTACAGTTCTCCCAGCTCCACCAGAGCCTCCTCCCAGCAGCACGGTTCCGGAGCCTTCCCCACACACCTCCCCAGGGCTGTAGTTGCTGTAGAAAGCGAGGAAGGACAGACCAGTAACACACCCTACAGCTATCAAAGCCTCCAGTGCCTAACTTGGGAGTTAGCAACAAACTCCCATCTCCTCTAATGCCTCCCAAGTGCTTACCTACACTGAGTCACAGCATGACTGCTTGCCCTAGAATTGCTACCTTCGACATTTAAATAACAACAGTGTGCAAATGAATAGCATTAGTCATTTGTGCTAGTGTGAACAGATAGATAGAAAGGATCCTCCGAGCTCCTAAGGCCCAGCTATCACCTGCCCAGGACAGGAGAACCACAAAAGAGCAGAAGAGGTGACTTTTTTTTCCTGCATGGAAGGCAAGCAGGATGGGGAGGAGGAATGAGATGTCTGCTCTAACAAACACTGGTAGCTGCTACTGCTTGTTCCTCTGGGGCTAGCCTTTCCCTCAACTTTGCACTACCTAATTACGTGGGAAGTTACTTCTTTGCGGTTTGGGGCACAGCCTGTAGAATTCCTTTCACAGAATAAAGGTGATTTTTTTTTTTGTTTCTGCCATGAGAACATATGGATAAAGCACTGAAATCCAAGCAATGTAGAGATAGCTGCTCTAAACAGTGAAATAATGGAAAGAAATGACAGAGCACAAAGTGTTCCAGCTAAAGACTTAGAAAGAGCAATAAAAAAAAATCTAAAGCTAAAGATCACCTCTACCAGACCTCTGTCTTGCACAAACAAAATGATTTCCAAAAAGGTTAGGAAACACAACAGAGCCTGTGTGATCCTCTTTGTAAGGCTGTAGGCAGCATGGTGTAACAGGAGCTTTACACCAAGAAGTACCACATTCAATGTTCTCAACATGTCTTTTCTTTCAAGTCACTGATACTCACAGAAGAGCTGCTGTTTTGGCAGAGATTAGCAGTTATAAAACACAAAAACCTCCTCTGTGGCATTACTAACACTGTGTCTCATAAAAGACAGACAGACCTTTTTCTAGCTAGCAAAAATCAATTCCAAGAGCTGAAAACAGGTTTCTGTCCTCACATGTCTAAAATGTTTAAATGCTCTGAGTCTTTAAAATCAAAATGAAAAACTAAAAACCTACACACAGTATACGACATATTCTGACAGGCTGCAAATAAATTTGATATCTTCTCTCTTAAATCCATCATTGCATGTAGTGGTGTTTGATGTTATTAAACTAATAACCATATAAGTTAACTTTTATTGTAATTCTGCACATGCTTAAAAATCAAACTATTAAGAGACACTCAGAACAACGGGTCTGTACTGTATCATAATGGATTTGGGTTTTCGTTATTCCACAGCTGAATTTAAACTCTTCAAAGCTTTTTAAACCTGCTTTTAAACTCTAATGTCCGGAATAGTCCTTGGAGTAGGTAAATAGTACTTTCATCACTGATTTTCAACTCTTATTTTAGGAGTGCCAGACTGGGGTTTGGGTTTCATTATAAGCTGCAGTGCTAACACAGAAGTAAGGAAAAAGGAAAGAAAATAAAGGATGCAAATGCCAATCTGTGCCTGGCAGGCAGAGCCTGCAACACCCTGCCACAGGTGTTGTCCCCCCCAGGACCAGTGCATGCTCTGCTCCCTACCCCGATGCAGAACTCTGTAAGCAGGCAGCTCAAAGTGAAGAACTAAGCGCTGTGCAGCTGAAATGTTAAAATTTCTGATGTCTCACGGTGAAAACAAGCATTTATTTCAGTCCTTTTCAGGGCTTGCAAGGCACCAAATGGACCTTGAGGCTCAGCAGAACACGGGGTTTTGACACACCAAGATCCCAAGAGACCCAAGCTAGAAAACTGTGGTTCTTGAAGAGAAATATTTTTTAATTCCCAACATAGAATTTAAGGACAGCCTCCTTTTTAAAATAGCATATTTTAGTTTAGTTTTAATAAGCACAGATTTTAATTCAAGCCTATTGCAGTATGATCCTTAGGGCTGCACAGCTACACAAGGACTTTTATTTTTAACAAATTATCTTTTTTCCTCCCAACGCCTTTGTCTCCAGTTCTGTAACTTGGATGATATTCTAGCATAACATTAACTTCTCCAAGCTCCACCCATTAACTTTCTATCTACTGGGTGTATTCTCTCTCCTGGAAAAAAGAAATGAAAAAAAAAAATCTCTAGCCTAAATAAATGCAACTGTTCTAAGCACAGCTGTTTCTTGCTACCTTCTAAGATTTTAGGTGGAAAAACTTGAAATTCTGAAGGCAGTGCTGTAGTTTGATCTGGAGCTCTAGAATTAAACCCACTTTGTTTATTTTGCAGTTATATAAGCTACAGTGGAAATGGAACATCAAGAGGAAAAAATTAGCAATGGCAATACAATTGTTAAATGCTCATGTTAAATCAGAAAGGTAGCAACTAATTTCATAAATCATTCTTAAAAATTATAATAATTTCATTAGTCTAAAGAAAAACTACAATAGAAAGAGCTCAGAATGTGATTAGCTCGGTGAATTTCTGACATATTTCAGACTATAAATGCTGAAATACAAAATGGACATATTGGGGATATTTCCTAAGAAACTGTTCTAGCTTAAATGCAGAAGTTAGCGGAAAAGGAAGCAGCAGACTGGTATGTCACTAATGTTTATTTACATCCTACTTCTTCCTGTACTTACAGATAAAAAACTGTCTGTCCTGTAAGTCACTGGCCCTCCTGTCTTAAAAGCATATTTAAAGCTAAAGCAAATTCAAAGTCAAAACAAACAAATAAAACAAGAATTGTAGCACATGATCCACTCAATTTACTCTCAGGTTCCCAAGACTCCAAACAAGTCCACTTTGTTTCAGGAAACAAAAAGATTCTTGAATTTGCCTTGTCACTGCAACTGGTAAAGAATTTCCTAAAAAAACTCAACATTTCTAGCTGAAAAGAAAAAAGTGCTACCACGAACAAAATTGTTTCCTCCCTTCCCACAGGAAATTAAGTTTTCCCATAACTAAAAGGCTGTGCTAGCTTGCTTTTGATCAAGTGACCATAGATTTAAATTTATTTCCGCTGAATATTTTGTTGTCTCTTTCCACCAACCATTTCTATTTCCCTTTTCTACTTCTTAAAGCAGACTATTAGACCTTAACTTGATAAGAATGGATTATGAGATTCCTGTTAGCCAGGACCCTGCAAATATCAGTTGTTCCACACACAATCTGCACAGGTCAAAATGATGGCATTCTCTTTTTTTTCTTTTCTTCTCCAAAAAATCGAGCGTAAGGAGCCCCAGAGCCCCTAAGAAATAATGCATAAAGACATACAGGAAAGCCTACAATGAATTTATGCATCCTGAGCATACAGACACATTCATTTTTATAGTGTTTCTCTACCTTATGAAGGGTTTTGCTACTTTTTCAGTTATAGAAGGTATTGCAGGACATTAACACCAGAAAGCAAGGCTGAGAGTGGCTTATGTTATCAGATACTTCCTGATTAGTGCTTTCATCTCTGGAAAATCAGAAATAGATTTAACACAAAAAGCTTCATATAAAAAGATTTTCATTTTATTTTTCCACCAAATTAGAATGACAAGAATTCCCTCTCACTGTTTCTTTAGTCCTAAACATCTGACAGCAACCAAATCTACTCATTTTAAAATCAATCTGAAAGACCGAGGCTGGTTTATTTTTCTTTGGCTATGCCATAATGGATAATAACTGAACAAGGAAAAAGCAACGAACACAAAGCTGAAAGGAGATTTCCTGAAGAAAAACATTTCAACTAAGTCCCTCAATAGTTTTTATTTATAATTAAATCTCATTAGATAAATATATATGGAAACATGTTATTTGATAACACAGTTAAATGATTAAGGAGGAATCATTAGCACTACTCATACACTCATCATTTGAGAAACAAAAACAATGTAACAACCCCCCCCCACATCATCCATATCCCCAGTTCCCCCCCCCGTCCCACTGCCCAAATCACACAGCTATGATTTTGGACTTTCCCTTAAAGGGAATATATAATCTCTGATATAGTTTGCAAATACATTCTACAACTAAACAATCAACACCTTTATGAACAACACAAACCTGACTGACAGTAACTCAACTAAATGAAAAATTATCAAAATCTAATTTCTCTCAGACTGCATACAGAAATATTAGGCTTCAGTAAGCTAGAGACAAAAATAAGATTCTTTACCTAATCAATGTCAAATTAGTACCACTTAAAGAAATGAAATCTACAAAAAAACTTTTTTCTTTTTTTTTTAAACCTTTAAAAATTCTGCCCTTCAAATTTGTGCTTTTTCAGGTTGTATAACACTCTAGCCTACTTTCGGATGCTGCTATTTAAGTGTTTACACTGAATCTTCCTTGTTTACCAGTTCTTTGAAGGTCTAGTGCTACACATCACTCCTACACAGATGGTTTTGTAATCAATGTGATATTTAGAAAGCAGTATTAGCAGCCATTATTTCCCTAACAATAAACTGTCAAATCTTACCTCATTCTTGCCTTGCTGTAAATGACCAGAGAGGTCTGTTTAAGGATCACTTCCCAAACAGGAGCTCAATGTTATATTTCTGAGCAGCTCCCCAAAATACCCAAGGATTATTAACACTATTAACATTGTTTTTGCCACATGCAAACTCTGTGTCTACAGAGAATAGAAAATTAGCAACTTTCCACTGTGCCTACTGCAGTACTCCTGAGCATGCTCTTGCAAGAGAGCTGCTTTGACCAAAAGTGCAAGTTTCAGTTTTTAATTGACATTTATTCCCAGGCTTCAGAGTGCAATGAAGGTACCCAGAATCTTTCAGAATACATCTTGTTGGGTTTTGACCTTGAAAACCTCAGAGGCCCTAAGCTGAACATTCAGCAACACTTCTCCATCTTCTCTTCTCACAGGTCAGCAGCAGAAACCAGAAAGAGCATGAGAGAAGAGATATGAGAAGGAAATAAGACTGGAGAGAGGTCCATGAGCATCCCTCTTCATGGGTCCCTATAGCTTGTAAAGAGCTTGGTATTCTATGTGTTACAGTCAAAGTCAGTTAACTGTGATTTATAGTTATTAACTGTGATTGACAGTTTAAAGTGATTTATAGTTATAAAACAAACCTCCTACCAGGGCAACATGCAAGAAACTAAAAGAGATGGTTAATGAGGCTAAACCCCAGCATGGTAGATACTGAACTTACTATATTTTTTCATACCTGTAAGTAATCATCCACGAACACCCAGGCATTTGAGGGGCACAACTGCCAGAACAGAAATCCTACAGCAGAGTAGCAAAGACCTTGCAGATGAAAGCAAAGAACACGCCTCAGTGCACCCCGGCACACGTGCTCCCAACCTTACACTGCTGTTACAACCACTGTTACTTATGCAATGCCAATTCATCCTTCTTTTATCTGAGGCAGCACATCCCCAGCGACCAAAGCCACACCGCCAAGGCTGAGTGATCAAATTTCCAACAGCACTTTCTGTTTTACCTAGAGCGAGAACACTGAGCGGACACTTTGTATCTCATTGAGCAGAATTCCCAAAACACCCAGACCAAGAATCTTGAGAAGATAGCCTAACTTGTGTAAGGCTCCCAGTTTAACACCAAGCATTTCTACTCAAGTGCAGACATACCTGAAAGCTACTTCAGGAGCTTTAACTTGTGTCGACATGGACGTACAATGCAATTAAAAGTTACACCGTACAGTTGCTTGCGCTCAAGTGTAAACATTTAATCTCTTTGCCATTTCTAAATCTGCTGTTCCCTTATCTTTTAGGCAGTGAGGTTTCTGCAGTGTTTTCATGACCACTATCAGCAGTACAGGGACACACAGTAAACATCTGGCACTTCTACTAACCAGAGCACTTTGGGAATTTATCTAAAGTTGCAAAAGCAAGCTGCACCAAAATAAAAGCACATCTGGTAACTCTCATCCCTAGAGACTGCTTTTTATCATTAAAACCCCCCAGCAATACAATTAAAAAATAAATTAAATGGATTGGAACAGAAAAAGGCAAAAAATATAACAAATATATTTCCTTTTTAGTTTAGAAATCTGAAAACCAGAACAGTTAAAAATTGTTTAGATCCTGATATTTATGTAAAAGCAAATTTAAATAATGAATCCACATGGCTACAAAGGCTTGTTACATGAAATTGCTTTATCTCAGACAGAGATGACACTCAGCGACTCACGCAAGTCCTCTGAAAAATTCTCCTTTCTGATCCACAGCCACACGCACTGCCAGTCTCTGTCTCATCTTGTTCTGGATTCACTTGGAACCACGGCAACTTCAAAGTGGTAAGAAATTGAACTTGGCATACACAGAGCTGAAAGTTTAGTGATTTTAAGCCATAGAATGTAAAGATACAAATCTTATTACAGGATGTATTAGTAGCTCTAACTACACACCCCAAACGTACCTAAGGAATAGGAAGGAGTGCCTGTCACAGAGAAAGAAATGTGTTGCTGAAGTCCACTTCGCTGTAGATTTTCATAGCCCTTCTTAAGGGCAAAACGACCTCTCCACCACAACTTAACGGTACTAAAGTCTAGGTTTAATTAATTTATAAACTACATTCCCATCCAAATGGAAGCAAGTAATTAAAGTAAATTATTTTCAATGAATACTTTCTCCTTTTTATTTTTAATGGACTTTGTCAGCAACCTTGCATTGGAACACTTACAGCATCCTCATGGAGATCTAGAGCCAAAAGTAGACAAAAAGTTCCTTTACCCTAAAGAAAAGGCTCTATTGTTCCCCATGTGAGCTGCTTCATCATCTCCAGCCAGCAAAGACAGTGACTCGCACTGAGTTACACACTAAACAGAAACTTCATACAAGATTTGCACACATACGAGCTACTGTTATTTTCCAGTATCTGCAGGGATGCTTTGATTACATCCACTAGTTAAAAGTACTCTAGGAAAGGTCACTCAAATTTAAAAATTAAAACAACAAAAGCAAATTAAACAAGCACATACACACAGAAAAAGCACCCAGTGACACACAACAAGCTACATGTAAACAGGAGCCTCCTACTCGCACATCACAGTTCCTCTGCTTCTACCAAGATCTTCTCTGTGGCAAGAGCAGTAGGAAGGTGCATCAAGTGCAGTTGAGAATCAGGGTAGGAAAAAATACGCTTTAATTCCACCTTTCCTTTTACCCACTATGTTGGCTTGATAAAAAAATAAAAAGGTTAGTTTACAGTTCAATAAATAGGCTGCACCCTCTGTTTTTCAAATACAGTCTCTCCGACTCCTTATGGAACAACAGTCAAACTGTGTTCTTACTTAAATGTCATGCAGCTTCTTTTCTCCCCAGAGAGAAGGGGATACTTCCTCACTCAAGCCAAGGGCTAGCTGTAAAGCCAGGTCACAGAAACCACTCGAGATAACAGCTAAGCAGCCTCTGACCCACCCCCCCCGCCCGTCCTGTCTCCCCTCACCCTGGGCAGACACTGCACAACTGCGAGCCTGCTCCCAACCCTACCTGCTCTTTATCAAGCAGAGATCTTCTATGCTTCCGACATCCTGCCAGATGGGTAACAATAATGACTTCTCATGTAAAACTCTGATCAGCAGATGAAGGATGACTTATTAATGTTAACGCATTCCTGCCAAGCTTTCAATAGCTGAATCTCCAGTGGTTTCAATGCCAGGAAAAATGCCTGCAGCTGAAGCATTTAACCTCAAAGGGATTTATTTAAGTTTACTATACTTCTTTTTCCTCTTCTAAACTTAAGCTGCTTTCTGTAAGAGGTAAGCTATTTGCTTAGTCCATCTAGTCCCATAATTGGTTCAGGGTGTGTACTTCAATTCAGTACTTAAGCATAAAAAGGAATTGCACTACAACACATATTTTGGAGGCTGTTGTTTTGAAATTTTGCTGATGAGTTCAGATCACCTCCATTTTTATGCTTTATTTTCTCAAAACCCCATTCAAAATGTTGCCTTAAGGACAGAAAGAATGTTCCAAAAGACTTGCTGTCCTCACTGAGATTGCAGCATTCCTGCTCTGACGAGCAAACTTTCAGCTCTGCAAAAAGGTTCAGTAAAGCTCCGCTGTGTTGCTTGCTGCCATTCACCAGCACTAGATCCATACAGCCTCTAATTTAAATATTTGCTATTACTAAATTTATGTTGCGATTTGACCCAAATGCTCCAGCTGCAATTTAACCTCTGCACTGAGGGCTTTCCAGCAGGGAGTGGGCAGACAACCCTTGCCCCTGAAGGCTCACAATCTAAAAGTGATTATTTGTTAGGCAATGATAAGCATGTTTGTGGCTGTAACATTCAAAGCAAGAAGCCAAAACCCCTCAGGCTTCCAGAAAAAGACAGAAAAAGGGGGATAACAGCATGCTTAAAGTATAATCAAATTTAACATTTTAATGCACTGCTATCTTTTAGAAGGCTTAACATTATGTCCAGATAAATCCCTTTACAGTTCCAGCGTTGTTATATACTTAGCCTTACTCCTTCCCACTGGATTGAGGATGATGCTATCTCAAAAATAAGGCATTGAAACAGAGCAGATCTTAAAACATACCTTTCCAATCAAACAGATAGTGAAGCTTTCCCTTCCAGTCAAATCTGTTTTAAAAAGATAATGAAGCTTTCGAGTATACACTTCAACTCAAACAAAATAAAACTACAGAAAAGGATACATTTCATTCAATCTCATCTACAGACGGATTCCACTCCTGCTTTCAGCACTTATGACCTTTCCATGATTGCTACAGCCTTCCCCATGCACCCACAACAAAGTTTTTGGCAGCCACCTTCACAGACATGCAGCCATGTACCATGTCACCGTCTGTCTGACTTTTACAGTCAATGTGCTATCTGCTTGAATGGCCAAATCAGGAAATCAGTGCAGAGGCAGCTTTTTTATTCTGCAGGCCACTTCCCCTTATCCCAGGTACTTGCCATTTGAACTCGTTTTAGCAAGCTTCACATCACTTAAGGGTAGCGCAATAGCAGCTCCCCAGCTGCTACAGAAATAAATGCAGAGTTGCCCTCTTAACTGGAAGAAAACAAAAGAGGTTTTGTTGTTGCCACTGTTTCAGTACACAGCCAAATCAGGTAATTTTCACATCCATCAGCAGGCCCCAGGCAGGTCCCTAAAAGATTGCGCAAGAGTGAGTAACCAGCAAGGCAAGTTCAGGACACAGCACTAACATCACAATGGCCTGGCAGAAGAAGGGTCCTTGCCCTCTTCTAAATCACCTCCTAGCCCTTCGACCAGCATGCCAAGATTTCAAAAAACAGGGGATATGGTAAGTCTGGGCTTGTGCAAGTACACCACCACTGATTTCAGCACCCTGGCTCTCATTGTGGCTTCCATCAAGCACAAGGCAAGGCCTTCAGAAAGAGGTGCAATCCAGCCCCCCTTGCTGCCCTGGTGTCCTGACTCAGGGACTTGTCCTAAGGCAAACTCCTCTTTAACATCACTTCCGGCAGTATTTCTATAAGTATGTGTGACGGACAGGGCATCACCTATTCAGATACACAAAGCAGGAACAATGGAGAAAATGTCGCTCTTATCTTGTAACACCAGAAAACACCAGTTCCAGT